>NC_057430.1:3300000-3587500 GCF_019457755.1 Venturia canescens
AATTGAATTTGTTTAGTTTCGGCTATAATTAAAAAAAAAACTGTCTTTGATGGAAAAAAAACACGACCATTCTGGATTTGAACTACTATCTCCAACCTTATGAGAGCGACATCGAACCACTATACCATATAAACTTCTGATCCATAAGCGGCAGAAAATGCTACTGGCTTATCCGGGCCGCTTAATATGTTGAAGTTTTATGAAATAGTAACTGTGGTCGCAAGAGCTATAGTTATCAATATAATTTCCAAATATTCATAAATATCATTAAAAAAAAAATTAGGGCAAAAAAAATTTCTTTCAACATGAGTATATGAACCGGTAATCTCTCGGATGCTATGGCTTCCTTAGCAGCGATATATAAGAGGGGGGCGGTCAACTGACGCTTTGAATGTGTGAAACACATGGATACGTCGCTGCGCGCTCTACAGCCCATGAGTGAAACTACAGTTTCCATGCCAAAAGCTAACATGGGCCCTGTTGTTCCATGTAAATCTATGTTCTCTGGTATTACTGTGCATCGATAAATGAAAAACATTATGCACAATAAATATGTTTAAGCTTCTAGAATGACCCCTCAGTTTATATTACTATAGTGTAATATTATTGATGTTATAATTTATTAGGCATAGAGAGAGATACGAATGAAAAGATTAACTCAACATTTATTAACAAAACGAAAAGATACAATCAACTTTTTTCTTTTTCTCGTCATTCACGCACATCCTTACACGTTTTGTTTTTTTTATAACAGAACTCTTTTATTACTCCACCACACGTTTCCCTAATAACTTGGCGCTCCGATCGCTCAAGAAGCTTCTCGAAACTTTACAGCGCGACTACGGCATTATGCAGAATTTATAAATGAGCACGATCATAATAAAAACCCTACATCCGACCCTCCTGCGATGACATTCGTCCTCGAATGTCTTTTTCGTCATTTGAATTCTCAGGATCATCAGCAACCTGTTCATCTTCCGAGTCACTGCTGTCTTCGCCTTGCGCCCACAACTTCATATGATCAGCACTGGTAGAAGTTTGCAAAGGCCCTTCGTGTTCGCCAATCTTGCAAACGGCATATCTATCTTTTCGCAAAACTCGTGTTATTTCATATGGTCCAAAATATTTTGACGCAAACTTCAGACCTGCCCCTTGCTGTGTTCGTCGGATTGCGACTAAGTCACCTTGACTATAAACATTGGCAACCTTCCTTTTCTTATTGAAAACGCGTCGATTTTCTTCTTGGATCTTCATTATGCTTTCTTTAGCTTGAAGTCGTAATTCGTCACGGTTTTCGTCAAAAACACTAATCCACTCATTTTCGACAAGCTCACGAATGTTTGGATCCTCTCGAATACGTGCGTGAATTCCGAAAAGTAGTCGAAATGGCGACATGCCAATACTCCTGTGAGGCGTCGTATTTAGGTACAATTGAGCTGTATTTAAATACTTTAACCATTCTCCTTCTTTTGGCGCAGCCATCTTCGTAACCAGCGGAATAAGTGTACGATTCACCCGCTCTACTTGTCCGTTCCCTCTGGGAACTCCTGTTGTAATCAGCACATGTTGAATTTTTTCATCGTTGCAGTATTCCGCGAAATCTTTAGATGTAAAGGCAGAACCTCGATCGGAAACGATTCTCCTTGGATTCCCGAACGTCACAGCTTGTTTCCGGAGTCGATCCAGTACTTCGGTCGTTGTTGTCGATTTGGTTGCATATAGCCACGTGAACTTCGTCGATATGAAAAGTATCCAAGGGCACTTCGCCCTTGTCTATTGGATTTAGGTATCCCTCTTGCCGTCCTTGCTTCTTTTCTGCTAAAATGCAGTCGACACATTTTCTGATCACCTTTTCGACTTTTGCACGAAGATTTGGCATCCAATAATCTTTTTTCACTAGCGCTTCTGTTTTGCTCACAGAGAAATGACCTCGTTCATGAGCCATCCTGATTACTTGTGTCTGCATTCCTTTCGGAACCACAAATCGTAGGTCACCTTCGTCGTCTCTGTACAACACGCCTCCGCGGATGCAATATCCTCGGGCCTCATTTTTTTCAGCCAACTCGAATATCCTTCGCGTCTCTGAATTTTTCTGTTGAGCTTTCTTTAATCTCAGCGTCAAACCCTCGTTGACTTCTTCAACTAGTAAACACGTGGATAACGGATTTCGGCTAAGAGCGTCAACGTGTGCCATGTTTTTACCCGGTCGGTGCTCTATACTATACACAAATTCATCTAATTGAAGCGCCCATCTAGCAACACGTACACAAAGATCTCGCTTATTCATAGTAAGGGTGAAAGCGCGACAGTCGGTTACAATCTTAAATGGTATCGCAAGCAAATAAATTCGAAACTTCTTTAATGCTTTTACAATCGCGAGTACCTCGAGTTCATAACTCGGGTACTTTTCTTCTGCCGTTGTCGTTTTACCACTAGCGTAGTACACAGGGTGTAACGCTTTGTCTTCGTTATTTCTTTGAAATAATATCGCACCATAACCATACTTCGACGCATCGGTGTGCAGTTCTGTATCTGCGCCTACTCGATACAGATTTAAAACCGGTTGACTCGTCAAAATCATTTTAAGACGCACGAAAGCGTCGTTTTCGGCCTCATCAAACTTGAATTTTACGTTTGATTTTAAAAGATTCGATAGCGGTCGCGCTATTAAAGAATATCCGGGCACGAATTTACGGAAGTATCCGGTTAACCCGAGAAAACTCTGAATTTGTCGAACGTTTTCCGGTTTTGGAAATCGCACAACTGCTTCGATCTTTTTTTCGTTTGGTTGGACACGGCCATCCTCAATGACATGACCTAAAAACTCAATTTTCGTCTGGAGAAAAGCACATTTCTTCCAATTTATAATTAGACCAGTCTCACTCGCCGTTTTCAACACGCGTTTGATTTTTTCTAACCCACTCTCGAAATCGTCTGATGGCAC
This sequence comes from Venturia canescens, assembly GCF_019457755.1. Lineage (NCBI taxonomy): Eukaryota > Metazoa > Arthropoda > Insecta > Hymenoptera > Ichneumonidae > Venturia > Venturia canescens. The sequence goes on from NC_057430.1 coordinate 3,302,945, forward strand.
GATCAAATCGTCCATGTACGTCAATACATCACCTTCACTAATAAGATCTTGAAACACAGCGTGTATGAATTTTTGAAAAACAGCTGGCGAGTTGCACAGACCAAATGGTACTTTCAAAAATTCAAAATGACCATCGGGAACTATAAAAGCTGTAAACTTTTAACTCGACTCATCGACCGGTACGTGGAAAAATCCATTTTTCAAATCTAAGGTGCTAAACACCCTTGCGCCTTGCAACCTGTCCAGCTGATCCTCAATCAACGGTAACGGGTATATATTTTTTTATTGAGAAGCCGGAAATCAACACAAAGTCTTTTTGAACCATCTTTTTTCCCAACTAAAACAACCGGGCTCGCATAATCCGATACAGATTTTCGAACAATCCCGTCATTTATCCACTCATTGATTTGAGAATTGACCAAATCTCGCTCATGCGGCGCTAAACGTCTTGCTCTTTGGTATACAGGTTCATCATCTTTTAATACAATCGTCATTTTCACGCCAACATCATGACTTTTTTTCGGCTTGTAATCGTCTACGAGATTTTGAATCGCTTCCTTGTTTTTTCATCTTTAATATTAGATAAATCCATCGTGTTCGCATTGAGAAATTCTACTACGTTTACTTGAAAAATTTCAGGTTTTTCGTCGCACGCAGAAGAGTTTTCGATCGAAGGACTAATCGTCGCTTTACCGCATTTTACCGTCAAATCAATTGTGTGCAAAAAGTCCCGACCAATTAACAATTTGTGTCTCAGTAAATCGTCTGAAATTACGCGAATAAGAATCGGATAAGAATTCCCGTCAACCGTCAATATTGCTCGAAATTCTCCTAACGTCGCATTATTTTCTCTTCCGACACCGCGAAACGGAATGGATTTATTTTCAAAACGTGGAGAGCCCATTTTAATGTATTCGTCTGCCCTCATAATCGTCAAGTCGCTTCCGTTATCAAGCAAAGCTTCAATCGGAACACCGTCTATTAAAACTTCTTTATCATATTCGCTTTGTTTCGTCTGAGTTACGGCACAACTACTTTTCGTCACTTCTTTCTTTCTATTCTCACATTTCGCCGCAATATGCCCGTGCTCACCGCACGCGAAACATTTCGTACCTTTCTCTTTTGTCGGACAATTAGCGCTAATATGATCACGTTGACCGCAATTAAAACAATTTTTTTTCGCGACCTGACCTTTTGTTTCACTCGACACGCCTTTTTCGCTAGAATTTCGCTCACTTGTATCTTTCTTACCGCTCATCATTCTGTCACCCTTACGCTTACCCCCGCTCGCCTTATCGTCTTGTTTCGCGCTTGACAGACAATTCCTATCTTGCAACGATATTTCTTCAAATGCTCGCAGCAGCGTTTCCATTGTCGAAAATCCTTGTAATCGCGCTACATCACGTAACTGAAGATCCGGAATACCGTCGATAACGTAGCCCAGTACTTCTTCGTCTTCCATGTTCAGGTGATTCGCAAGAATCGTCTTCTCATGTGCGTAATCGTGGAAAGTTTCTGTCTTTCTCCACACTCGCTCTTCAAATTTTCGTCGCATCCCGATTTTATTCGGGCGATGGTAGAACATCTTCTTCAATCCGTCTAAAAGACTCTCAGGGTCCAGTGCGATATAATCTGGCTTGGAATGAAACCATTCTAAAGCTTTCCCCTTAAGTCGCGTTCCGATAAGAATTTTAACCGTCGCGTCGTCAAGTCGATATGTTTCTTTCAAAAACTTTATTTGCCTCTCCCAAGTCTCAAAGGTCTCAGCTTTACCAGTGAAACACTAAGGAGTTCAGCAAGCATCGTAATGTTTATTTTCGTCATCGGCGCGACACCAAAGGTAATTCAGCCGCTGTTACCACGCCACCAGCGTCATAGCCACCATGCCTGTTGTTTACACTCGATTCGCGAGAACCACTATTTCGATTTTCGCTCAATCGATTGCCACCTTGATTGTCAATTTTCGCCCCGCGTAGTAACTCAAGCTCACGACGCAATACAGCGAGTTCTCGCTCAGCTAACTCTTTTTCGTGCCTATATCGTTCGATGTCTCGATCGCGCGACACTACACTCGTCGTTTCTTCGGCAGTTTTGTTCACCGCTGCAGCTCCACATCGTTCGTCGTCGTTGCCAGAAATGGATATTCCAGCTAGACATTCACCAGCCGGATCAGCATTAATGAGTCTATTTATCAATTCGGCTTTATTTCCTGACTGGCTGAGCCCTTTGTTTTTCAAAAGGTCCTTCAACTGCGCTGCCGTCAAGGAATATAATAAGTCGCTCGTCGTAGTATTCATCTTTACTTCAAAATTACACACAAGAAAATCACACACGATTCTGTCTTATCGCTTGTTCTTTCCAACGTGTTCCGTCTTAACGTTTTTTACTCGCGAACTCTCTCGATCCCGGACGAGCCCCCAAAATTTATAGTGTAATATTATTGATGTTGTTATAATTTATTAGGCATAGAGAGAGATACGAATGAAAAGATTAACTCAACATTTATTAACAAAACGAAAAGATGCAATCAACTTTTTTATTTTTCTCGTCATTCACGCACATCCTTACACGTTTTGTTTTTTTTATAACAGAACTCTTTTATTACTCCACCACACGTTTCCCTAATAACTTGGCGCTCCGATCGCTCAAGAAGCTTCGCGAAAATTTACAGCGCGACTACGGCATTATGCAGAATTTATAAATGCGCACGATCATAATAAAAACCCTACATTACAATGACGGCAATTTTTACTTTTCCATTCTTCCAGCGAAATAATTCTATTTTGTATAAGAACTAAGCCATACTTTTATTGGAAACATTAAACGGATAATAAATCGCATTTCAGTAAATTTTCAAACGGATTCTGCCGTACAATTTCCTTATTTTATTATAGATTTTTATTCGAATGAAAAATTAAATGAAAAGTGATGGGTCGGATAAGTACTTTTAACACATATTTAAACATAATTTGTACCGATCCAAAATAGACGTCGAATATTGTCAATAATACCAGGGGATCCTGAAAGTCTGAGGGGAATCGATTATCATCTCAATCTCTACTACCATAGAGTAAGAAATGACTAGCTTGCATGTGATTTTTTTGGATTTAAAAGCTTCTTAGCACAATTCGATAATGTTGAAATTTGGAGTTATACTCATAAATTACTTGTCCTTCGATTGATATCATAAATTTTAGTGCTGCACGTAAATTAGATGGAATTTTTTTCAATTGATTTAGCTGTTCGAATCAAATAAGAAGAATGAGGCATCGGTTTCCAAAATGATTTCAAGCGCGATTTTTCGGTTTTTTATTTTTTACTTGTTATTTGATTCTTTTGACCCTTTAAAAAATAGATACAGATTAGTTTTTTTTACAGATAATGTTTTTTCAAAATTTGTGAAAATTTTTTCGAATTGTTCTGTATTTTTTTTTATAAAATCATTTTTTTGACAATTTAAAAAGAAAATATTTTTAAAGTTTTTTTCATGGATGGAATTATCAGCAAACGAGGGACCATCAATGTACTTGTCCCAACCTTTTTTTTCCTAGGGGAAGTTTATGGTTTGATATCACGTCTTTTGCTCAAAAGTTCCTTATTTATGTTCAGTTGATTATAGGATTTTAGTTTAAATTTCTTTCAATTATTTATGATTTTCGGCTTATAACATTAAAAAAGACCTATTTTTCGTCAAAATTGTACTGGACATATTTCGTCAGAGGTCTGTCCTCGAACTTTGGCGATTTTTTCCCTTGTACTCTAATATGTTTTTTCAATTAGGAACCGAAGAGCACGGTGGAAAGCAGGTTGGAAGCCGAGATATTTTTCTCGGATTATAACGTTGGTTTTCACGAAAAAAGATCTATTTTTCGTAAAAATTCTACTGAAAATATTTCGTCACAGGTCTGATCTTGGACTTTGGCGATTTTTTTCCTTGTACTCTAATATGTTATATCAATCAGGAACACAAGTGCACGGTCGAAAGCGGGTTGAAGGCCGGGATATGATTTTCGGCTTATAACGTTGGTTTCCACGAAAAAATACATAAATTTCGTTAAAATTGCACTGGAAATATTTCGACAGAGGTTTGTTCTTGGACTTTGGTGATTTTTCTCCTTGTCTTCTAATATGTTTTGTCCATTGGAAACTCAAGAGCATGTACATGTAGCAATGCTTGTTGCGGGCTGAGATATGATTTCCGGCTTATAACGTTAGAAAAAAGAAAGGAATAGAGAAAAGATAGTTCAAATTCAAGACACAACGAATCCAAAAGAATTGGCCATTTTTAAATGTCGTTTTTGCATTCTGAATCTAGACATTTTCGTGTCATCCAAAACATGCCCCCTATGAAATATATTTCCAAAGTTTGCAAGTGGCCGTGGATATGCAATTATCTATAGTTTGATAGTTGCAGAAAAAAGGCACCCGGAAACATTTATTATGTCAGAATTCAAAGAAGTAAAAAAAACTGAGCGTACTTGATTCAACAGAGCAACAGAATTCAAAGACGTTTAAGGTACCTGCATTGGTTGTGGAGGAAACAATTTCATTTCAGGATAATTTAGAAATAAATTAGGAAATTCAGAAATTTAGCATAGAATTTAGAAAAAGGATAATTAAGATAATTAGTAAAGCTGAAAACTTTTGTGATGAATTTTTGAAATTATATGTTACGGTTGGAGTAACAAATTTAAATGATTGGCACACATGCTGCGACACAAAAATATCACAGTTTGAAGGTATTCGCTCCGTACCGCAGTAATACAAACTTCAATACTATTTGAAAAGAAACACTTTAAAACTTGCTGAATCAAGTTCCATTACATATTACCATCATCAAAGATAGGTGGTGATACTAGCACATATACTTATCCACAGAAATTTCAAAGTTCGCAGGTATCTGCTGCGATTCAATGTATCTGCGCAATTAGTTTGGAAGACAGCAATTTCAAACCCATCCATAAATGAGCAACTGAAGACTTTTGTAATGAATTTTTCACTTCATATTTATGTTACGGTGAGAGTCAAAAAGTAAAATGAATGGCACAGTATATAAATTTTATAGTTTGCAGATTTTTGCTGTATTTCAGTGATCCAAATATATAGTATTATAGTGAAAGGGTGTTAGAAGTCATGATGTTACATTAAAATGACATAGCGCACATAACATTCAGAAATTCTGTAGGTTTCCATGATGTTGGCAGGTATTATACTTAATCGCATCCAAAACTGAGCAACTGTACACTTATCGTAATGAATGTTTTCACCAATAATTCCACATTTGCAGTTTGCAGAATAGGAATATTCAACATACACATCATTTCATAAGTATTGTTGTCAAAATTTGTGCTTATATCCAGACCAGAAACTGTTTTGAGAATCTGTTATACAAAATGTGCGATTGATGATCATAGTTGGAAACCTCTTGAATCACGTTACCACAATCAGCATGAAGAAATAGTAGAAAATCATAGGACACATATTAGGCAACCAATTAATAATATGTATCGATCCGCTGCAAACCGATGGAGTCAAAACAAGGATCGGAAAGAGCAGAGCCAAACTCAATAGCAAGCAAAATATGGGAATATTCAAAAATAATGATGACACAAGAAATAAATTAGAAAACATTTATTCGATTGGAATTTCTCACATTATACACTACCAGTTGAGTGTGTTCTTGATTTATTAATTATCAACCATAATATTTCAGATCGTGCAAAGAAAATTTGACGTTATAGGTTGACGAACATTTTTCCTTACAACTTCCAGACCTATTTTTGATAAACTGATTTGCCTTATTTATATTATTCACTAACTATACGAACGTTTGTTACATTTGTCCCGCACTTCATAACATCAAACCCCGGCCGGTTCGTTATTACCACACAGCTGTCAAAGGGCACTCGTATATATATATAACCTACATTATTACACATGATATATAATCACTCAACTGATGATATATTTACACTGCACAATATTCCGCGCACTCTGGTTTAATTGAAAGATTATCTCAGTTGACACTTATTTCCAATCGAACGAAATAATGAAATCTTGAAAATTTTCGTTGACATATGCATCGCGCATTTTTTTATATTTTTTTATTTTTACTCACTGATCACAGTCTACATTTACGCGGCCGCTTTTATACCGGTTTAGTATACCCCAAGTTTTAACAAAATAAATATTAATATGCACTTCGTTAGATGACGCGAAAATTATTTTTATTTTCCCGCACGCACTTCATAACATCATAACCCCAAACGTCAACATGACGTGAAACTTCGGCTGATGACTTTCGAGTGCTTCCGAGCTCCCGAGCTCCTTAGCTTTCCGCCACACTTCCTTGCTCTTTTGATTTAATGTCATTGGCCTAAAAATTCTCTCACCCTTCAATGGTTGCAACAAAATTTCTCTCACCAGGGATTGGCGATCATGGGGGCCAAGAGGCCTATGTTTGTAGCGGTTGGAGTACGCGTATACAGATACGTCAAATCCTGAATGTGTTAGTAAGTTTTGCATAATCTTAAGCCCGTGCAAAGTTTTTTCTCAGAAATTACGACACCGAGCGTGCTGATTTTGGACTCATTCGACAGAGAACTTCTTAATTAGCTAAAAGTTCAATTTTCAAAGCCGTACATAACTCATGAGCTTTGCAATTAAAGAAAATCACATGCCAATTTTACCCCCACCACCGCGAATCGTTTTATTCAGAGAGAGTATAGTCTCGGCGAAAGCCTTAGGCCAGCAGACGACAGGGCTGTCAATGTACTTGTCCCGAGACTCTATCGAGTCTCTTGACAGACGACAGGGCTGTCAATGTATAACGCTTGTCCTCCGATTGACATCATAAATTTTCGTGCTGCACGTAACTCAAATGGTAACTTTTTTGATTCATTAGAATTCTCTCAAATTCCTGATGGTTCCCCATAAGAATGAATATTCCGAATTACCATTAAATACTTGGCCTCGAATTGATATCATAAATTTTAATGTTGTACGTAACTTAAATGGAATTTTTTGTCAATTGATTTACTTTTTAAAATAAAGTAAAAAGAATGGGGCATCGGTATGAAATTTTTTTCAAATTGTTCTATTGAAATTGTTTACACTTGGTTTTATAATTTTTTTTATGGAATTTTTTTCACATTTTTCGTGATATATAAATAAATTGGAATAATGGATGAAACAGATGGACTTTAGATAGAACGATAGCGTATAATTCCGCAGAAACAACAAAAAGGCTGAACCGCTTCGCAAGCATCTTGATGAACTGTAGCGTACCATGACTGAACCTGTAGGCGATTGCTATTACTTTCAATAGAAACCCATAAAATTCAGAATCCAACAACTCATGTGAAGTTTCATGAGCTTTTATGAACATGAAATATTCAATGAACGACGTAATACTAAACAATTATCGTTTTGATAAACCTTCATCTGGGTAAATTTTGCGTCATCCAATTTTTAACCAGATATAGCACGCAGCGATGAGATACTGAAGGGTGCCAAATTACCAGCGAAGATCCACATCACCTCTTCCTATATAGTTGGATACATAGGGGTAGTTCGCAGGAGCAGCAGCAGCTCCTCCAACATCATCCCCTAACACGTAGTGGAGCAGAAACAGGGACAGAAAGAGAGATAGAGAGAAAGAGCGTAAGAGCAAGAGGGATTGCGAGAACAGGGTGGATCTGAAGGGGCTGTGTGTTGCGGACTGCTGCGGCTCGGGCGCGACAGTTTTGCTCCGACCATCGTTGGTTGAATCTCGGGCTCCGCGAACACGAAAACATTCATTTCCTCTCCTCACTCCACTGAGTCTCGTTGATTATCTCGTATAATCCCAACATTCCGCGTATATAAAAAAGTATTGATGGATTTCTGTGAAAAATAACGTGCAAAAAATACAAGGAGCCAAAGTTTATGAAAATCATTAAAAATATACAGTCCGTATAATGAACGTGCTACCAAATGTTAATGCTCAAAACTCGTTATTTTAAAATATACACTCATCCATATATATTCACAACAATTATAGGATGTGTGCATATTTATGTATAATTGAACTTGTTCTTATGATATTTCTTCCATACTATAAAATCTGGTGCTCGTAAAATGATTTCAGATGGGAATAAAGTGACACACACCCATACAATAATTTTTATCGAGTTGAGAATTTTGAGTTATATAAATTAAAGTATGTGTAAGAAACTTAAAAAAAAATATCCATCGGATTGATGTTATTGCCAATAGGACCAGACATTACAAGAATTTTTATTTCCATCTGAGCTTAATTCGTTGAATTGATTGATTGATAAACAATCGAGTTTCCAACGAAAGTTTTTAAACATTGACTGATTGTAAATTCAGGTTTAATCGGCATTTTGAAAAGAAAAAAGTCGATAAAAAAGCTTGATGATCGCTATCTTTAAATGAATAAAAACTGTATTCTCCGTGATTGGATGAAAATACACTAATAATTCTTTCGCGTCTGGAAACAACGTATTCCCCAGTATATCTCCAAAATAATTGAGATAATTGATTTAAATGAATAAGAATGTGCAACGAGGAAATATATAGCTTTTGCGAGCATTCATGGATTAATAAATTAACGTAATTAAGTTTCACATAATAAAGCGATTCATGAAGATCCATTGATCTTTCGCAGAATTTTTGGTCATGTACTTAAGACTCGAAAATAAAAGTTATTTTTCAGAAACAATATAAAACTATAGTAAATTCCAAAAACATGCTATGAGTTTTTTTCTAATTCGTGTTGACAAATGAATAAAGACATATTTTTCATCGGTCGTAAAAGGTAAAATGATGAATCGTTCGAAAATTTGGTAATAAATAAGCCGATTAACATCTTTCTGGCGAATCAATATTCCTTCCCAGGGCAGACTCATTATATCACGAATAATATATGTGTACAATCAAATATAAACGTCATAGATTCATTCATGTGGTGCGATGTTCTAGAATTTCTAAGTGAGAATTAGAGAAATTTAATTAATTTTTGCAAAAAAAAATACCAATTTTTATGATTGAAACAATAAATTATGAAAACAATCAACTGCTTTATTCGGTTTCAGTGTAATCCCCATTCGACGGAGGTGAAGTGACTTATAATATTCGAATATTCCATTGATTTTATTCCAACATCCATATCTATGTATGATAGGTATGAAATAATAGTAAATCAGGTTTGGCTTTACACTTGAATAAAACATTCATTAGTTCGAACAAGCAGTGAAAATAACGAGCGTTATGTAAAAATCATCATTACGAAATAGGGTCTTGTTTTTTATTACAAAATACGCTAGGCCCGTATCATTCAAATATTGTTCAATTCTCAACTTTTTGGAAACATTTATATCGAAAAAACTTACAAATAACTGAGAGGAAAAAACTGAAGAGTATATTAAAGGGTAAATCAAGCTGTTCCTATTAATATATATAAATATAAATATACATACACAAGACTGTGGAAGTTGCTGTGGGCCACACGGTCCTTTCGCTTGATTTAAAGGGCGGACAAGTGAACGATGTAGAATCTCAACGAAGACCTCCTTCCAAAGCAGCCCCTACAATGAGTTCAGATGTATACTCATATATCAATGCCTCCTTCAGAAAGGGTTGAGAGATAAATCACGTATTGGGGTCGTCTTATTTTTTCAGTCATAGTAACAGCCTTCGTTCAAAAACTAGAATAAAAGTAAAACGAGCAGCTTGATCCTGTTAAATAAAGTTCCGATCGATCCCGGATTGTTTCCAAATAATATCAAATGGAGAATTTAAATTGTTTGGCGCTTAATCACAGAAACCATGTAGAAATCATTTGGAAAGAAAGAACGAGCCTTGAAATAAACGAATACATGAAAGTGCGTCTAGAAATATTCAAGCCAAACCCCGAACGTTGGAAAATTTTGGAACGTGCTATACGTAACTGGTGTGTCAATTATGCTCAGGTTGTATGATAAGGTACATTTATTATTGACGCCTTTCTGTAGGGCTCTATTTTACACCCTTCACAATAGTTTTATATATACGCGTATTTTCTCATACTATCGAGGCATGAAAAGCTTTTAACGTGTCTGGAAAGGATACCCGAAGAGTATCGCAAGCAAAAGTTTCGTTTCGATGGTATGGTGAATGGTAGGGGGTGGAATCAGAGCGCTTTTTTTATGAAAATTCAAAATATTGTTTATATAATATCGTACGTATAGGCGAGTAATCAGTACCGTCCTAGGGATAAAATTGTCGAGAGAGAAACAGCGGTATTTCTTTTTAATATTTCCTTCTCTAATTTTGCCTTACCGAGGATCAGCGAAGGAACTTTGAAACGGAATACCTCTCCAAAACCAGGCTAGATTTTGCAAAATATTCAGTTTTTCTTCAGTTATGTTAGATGAGCATGGGAAGTATTTTTTTGTAATTCCATAGAATAATGTGGAGCTACCTTCAGATACATTCAAAAATATGACGAATACAATTTCGTGGTGAAAATTCATGGATGCATCGGAACGTTTTTATTAATGTTATGTGTGCTCTCTAAGGAAATTATCATGTGCATGACTCAATGCTGTTTTCATCTGGACACTCTTTGAATACCGCGTAATTATACTTATAACAATGTGTCATATACACATATTGACGGACACATATGATTAATAGTGGCATATAGTTACGATAAGGGTGCAATGCTACGGGTACGGATAAGGGTACGGTTTCTTGAAGAATTAAAGTGAACGTGCTACTAATCGAAAATTTAAAAGGAAATCGACGCACCCAGAATAATTCATCTCCACGTAATTTATGTTCAAAAATTATTGAGTGAAAATGAATCTCAACTTCGTTCTAGTTCAAATTTGCGATTTAGAAATACCGTAGTCGTCAGAAAAGAGTTTGTGTAACTGTGTGTACTTTTTTATACTCCTATTTGAACATTTTGAAGGTAAGGGGTCATTTTAGAACATGGATTGAAAGACCGACACTTTGTGGTTTAGTAGAATCTCAGTTTTTTTTCGATCGGGATGAAATTAGTGTTACGTATAAAGCTTATGAACCAGAGGTACAAGCGGAGAGCTGGAAATTATGTGGGTGGGGCCGATACAAAAAAAAAACTCGTTTAAGATACTCTGACGTAGAATATACGAGGCAAATGAAATAAAAGCTTTGGCGACATTCATTAACAGTTTTAATCGAATTTGTGTGTATCTTTACATATCAATAGAAATATACAATATATGAAAAATATCTATGTATAGCCATCATAGTAGCCTAGGTCGAAAGAATGTAGAGACATGCCTTTGTGACAAAACGAATGTCTACGTTGAGAAAAAGACATGAAAGATTATTGGAAGAGTTATTTTGAAAACCGATTCAATAAGAATACCAATTTACTTTTCTTTATCTCTGTCACAGTCCAGGTTCCAGGATTCTTTCCAAGTTGCAATTTGTCCCAGTTATACAGTATAAGAATACGCGAATATTTCAGTCCAAATAGAGGATTTTCAAGGGGTATTAACAGTGTAAAATTAAATCGAAAAATTTTCTCCAAAAATCATCAGCTTACACCCTAAAGAATGTACATCTCAAGTTGTAATGAAAATTCGAACGTTAAGTATTCAAACAAAACGTGAAAACCGATGCACGAAAACTATCCTAAAAGCCCAGTGGTAAAAAACTCGTACCCCTGTCATACTTTATTTTGAACACAAAGATGTACTATCAAAAGTAGTACTAAATGCCATCAAGCCAATATACACTGATCTTAACTACGAAGATCTTCTTGGTTTAACTCATGTCAAACCTCAAACACCGTTTACTTGGAATAATTTTTTTTTTCCGCGTTGATAGAAAAATAAAAAAAGTCTTTATCCTAGCGATTTGATTAAAAAAATCTTGTAGAGAAAACGCAGGGGAAAGTGGAGCAAAATGGAACAGCCGAAAGCGGAACGACCCCCCCCCCCCCCAAATTTAGAACATTTTTCCCCATCAGCAATCTAAAAAATTTCGTTATTCGTCTGAGACCATGATTTAAAAACTCAATACTAAAAAAAATGTATATATTGAAAATAGTTATGTTCATTGAAAATGTGGATATTTCCACCATATGTGATAATTATACATATATATTGCAAACTCATAGGGATATGGCGAACTCGTCAGAATTGCAGTTTTTTCCCGACGTTATCGCTTCTGAATCCCAACATTGCCCACGACTGAAATAGGTAAAATGTCATTTAGTGACACTAAAAATACCGCTCTAATTTTCGAATGAATTGGTTCCATTTTGATCTCAGCCGCGGTTTTTGACTCAAACTTGAATCTGAATTATTTTTGTCATAAGATTGTTATTTTTCTCGATTGAGATAAAATAGAGTGTGATGAAAACAATGCGTTTGTTCTTCTTCAATTAATAAGTTTTGTTCTTTTAATTTCTATAAAGTTTCGTTGAAATTGAACGTCAAGAAACCAAAAACTTTTAACAAAATTTAAAACAAGTAAAAAAATGAGGGAAAGTAGACACAAAAATGTTCTCCCCATTTTTTTTTTCATAAAATTCAAATTTTATTGAATTTCATCTCACATTTAAGAAAATTGGTCGATTTCGTCAAAAGAACTTTTTTTTTCGAGGATAAATTTTTTTGACGGGATATGAGAAGTAAGTGTAAAGAATCAATTTTGAACATAGCAGTAGTTAACAGAACATATGTAAATGATCCATCTAGCTTAATTGCTTTTGGTTTCCACTTTCTCCTAAGCGTACCATGAAGTTATCGTAAACAAGATGAAATTGTATAAATATCACATATGTTTGAAATATTCATTTTTTGAATGACAAAAACTATTTTACGGCTTATCTTGAGTTGATAGGTAAACTTATTGATTGAAAAAAAAATAATTCAATTTTCAATTAAAACTTTTTTTTAATATTTAGTTTTTGAGGCATATTCCCAGCCGAATAACGACATTTTGCGGATTTTCATTGGGGAAAGAATGTTCTCAATTTTCGGAAGGGGATTTTCCTTTGCCTTACACTCCCACACTTTTTAGCCGGACGTAGCTATTTTTTTAACATATTTTTCTACAGGAATTTCGTAGCCTTTCAGGAAAATTCACAAATATTTTTATTTTTTTCAAATGATCGGGATTTTTTTCCCGACCATGAAAAACCCACGAAGATCATTCATAAAGAGTGATAATTTGGGATGAGGATGGTCGATAAGAATAAACCACAGTACAATTGAGATATACCGGAAAAGAATCGTCGGAGAACATGCGCATTGTGATCATTTGAGGAAATATGAAATCTAAAATACAGTTTAGATAATGTGAAAAAAAAGCCAGAGACAAATACGTTCGTGCTCTTTGTGCAGTCGTCCCCGTAAAATCCAACTTCAATAGCTTTCTACACAATAGTCGTTATCAAAAATTGATTCAATGTAAGAAAGAAACCGTTCTAATTTTAAGAAAAAAATTACGTTTCCAAACACTATCCAACAAACCATCTCATCATTACACTTAAAAAAAACTGCTCACGTTATCCGCCACCCAAAAAACCAGATCGTGTCAGAAATCACAATGACAAATAAAAAGTAATTCAAGGAAAGAAAACGTTGTCGAAAAAATGTGTAAGTAGCTAAGCACACCATGAACAAAAAAGAATTTCAAAAAAAGTACGGATGCAAAAAATTACAATCACAAAAAATATTAACACAAAACGGTGTCATAACCAATTGTGCCCAAAAAAGTTGGGGATCACAAAAATAAAAAAAAAATAAAAATTTGTCCGTTTTACCTGTCGAATTCGTGAGTATGAAATCAAGGTAATATTAGAATTAAAGATTTAGAATTAAAAATTTGTTATAATAAATTCAACGGCCAAATTTTTATGACCCGAATTTTCGTCCCAATTTGTTTTCCTAATGTTTTATGTTTATTTTTCTTCGTGGTTGTAAAAAATGAACACATCATGAGCCTACCTCTAATTGTTTCAAATGATTGTCTTTGTCTGTGATTCATTATTTTCTGGAATGCTCAGGAGTTAATCATCAAATGATTGTTTGTTCCGGAATTTCGATAATAGACAAATTTTCTATCGTTTTTCTATTCGTGGAGAGGATTACATTTTCTAAAATTTTTATATTTATTATATATTATTACTTCCTCCGATATTTTCTTCGTGACGTGAAGGAAAAACGATGCTATTACATGCCATTACTGAGTTTATATGTCTGTCGTTTCCAGTATCCATTGCTCAATAATAGCCTTTTTTCATCGCCGAAAAAACGAAATAATTTTGTTTCATATAGGTTTATGTCAGCTTGTCGAGAATAATGAAAGAGATATATCTAACAAGCAACCTCAAGAACACGTCTTGGCTCTGTTTAAATACGGAGCTGAACATACTTTGTTGTCACCATCGATTGAAGAGAGATCGACTTATCGGTATTTTCATGTGAATTCTTATATCTGAGGAATTCTTTTATAACGTGAAAGTCAGATCCTAATTGAGAGACACGAAATAAAAGAATTATTTTGAGAACTTGTTTATCAAAAAATAGTCGAACGGAATGCCAAACGTTTTTTGATGAATAATTCGTAATAAGATGCAATTCCTGAACCATTGGGTGTTCCATGTTGACATTTCACATGAAAGTTATTAAAGAATTATGGTTATTTAAGAAGATTAATATTTGGAGGTAAAATTTGTAATTAAGGTGGCTTGAATTATGCCGAGGAAACTTTTAAAATATCAGGAAGAATTTCATATTAGCTGGATACTGTGCCAGGAGACAATATTCGGAACGGGGTGAGCTATCCCAAGAAAGTGTGATAGTTTGGACTCTATGCCGCAGAGACTATAATAGGAACACATGCAGAAATATAATAGAAAGAAGGATTGGAATAAAATAATAGGAGACCGGCCACAGCAGAACAATATCGCTTTAATATAAAATACCTTTTTTTCCATCCATTCATACTTGCTGGCACTATTTCCCATCATCCCACTGACCCCAGCTTTTCGCGGCGTTCTTTTTTTAGTGATTCGGAATCGAACCAAGGGAAAAACTTGAAAAAAAAATTTCAACCTCAAATAAGGACCACCCTAAATAAAATGTATGGAACCAGAGTATCACTAATGTTACAAGATAAAATAAAACAAATAAACATTAAAAATGTATACGAAAAAATGCACAGTTTTTAATGGATTTGAAAAATGAATAATTATTATTATCATTTCAGTGCATTAAGCTATAGAGTTCCAAAAAGTCGCAATCGATATAAAAAAAAAAAATATATGTTAACTTTCAATATTCTTTGAATTTCTGTGATTATTTTTTATCAAAGAAAGAAATTTTCAAAATAATTGGAAACGTGATGGCTCCTATAAAGAGTCTCTGTGATAAGCGAACGTATTCTGCCGGAAACTACCATCGTATCTGATTGTTGGAAGGCTTATAACTGTCTATTATCGGCGGGTTATAAACACCTTAGTGTAAACTACTCATTGAATGCGCACGCGCGCGCGCGCGCGCGCGTGTGTGTGTGTGTGTGTGTATGTGTACCTGCCCTGATGTGAACTCCTAAATATATGATATACTCCAAATCTCCGCATTTTTCCAACAACTTCAAAACCCCATAATTCATGGTTTTTATGGAAAATGTTAGCCTCCCCAGACGAAATATCACTTACTATAGTCCAATCAACAACTTCGAGAAGAAAAAAAAAATTCCATCGATTTTCGGAAAAGTAGCCAAACTGCATAATTACCCAAAATTTAATTAATTAAATTGAATGTTTCTTTATCCAACGTTCTCATTAACGAATGAATGGACTCAATAATTCATGAGTCCTCTCGCAGATATCGAAAGCATATTCTCAATTGTTGATACGACTACGTGGGCTGAAACTACGCTTGTTATCTTGTAATGATAGTAGATAAAACTATGAGATCGAACCTTAATACGAATTTGATAGAAGAAACTTCGAAGCGTATTTATTTAGCTTTGAGAAAGTGGAATTCGCGAAAAGCAATACGTGGAAAACCTTCTAAGTAAGTGACTTGTCATTACTTATCATTAGTAAACATTCAGATATAAAATAGGCAGAAACCCCTTGATTACACTTTCGGAAATAGTAATTCCCAATGTATGAGCGCTATAGGCAGCAGGACTCATACAAATTTAAACAAAAATTCTCAAGGCTACGAACAGTACAAATAATTTTTTTTTTTTATCCGTGAAGTAGGCAGAGTAAAGCGCATCAAATAGTATAATTTGATGTTAAAATGCACGCCTCAGTAGTAATTTGGGAACAAATGAATAACATATTTCCAAATTAAGAAGAAACTGCTAATTCAAATGTGAAGGACTCAATTGTATATTATTCTAAAGTGACTTGATTTTTTATGATTTTCGAATTTTCAACTCGTTCGGAACAACATATTTCGTCCACGTCAACAAACTTCATTCCGACATTTAACATTTTTTTTTATTAACGCTTCAAAAATTTTTTAGAGTAGTGCATTGTTATTTTTAGAATTTGTAGACATAAAATATTTTTCTTTATGATGTTTATGAAAATATGAATGTTTCCTCAATGATGAACGAATGCTAAGGTTCACACTTCGAGCTGTATCGTATACGTCGGTTCTTATGTATGCAGGTGATATAAATTGAAAATTCAAAAAATATCTGTCTTCATTTTATTTCTATATATTTTCAAAATTAGCTGATAAATAATAAATTCGTAAACAAAATTTAATTCAATAACTTTGTTTGCTACATATATCACTTGTCCCAAATCGGACACTGAAAAAATGACCAAACATGAAAATCCGTTGTGGCATACTTCGGGTTGTGGTACTGACTCGAGATAAAGACATTCAAAGACGAGTTTCTACAAATACGTTTATCCAAAATACTGCGTTGGCAATTGCTGCACAAGTTTCCGAACATCACCTTTGCGATATTAAACTAATTTTAGAATTAGCAGTTCTGAATGTATATAAAGATATAGAGAGATCGTCGTCGTCAAATTTGATGTTATCAGTAATATTTAAGAGGGATAAATAATTTTTTTCTTCCAATATTTTTTATTATTCTTCTTGTAGCGTAATTTTTATTTTTCACTCTCTTTCCCATTGTCTAGAACTTACTGCTGAGCTACAGTACTTTGATTCATTATTTCATGAGCAATTAAAATATTTTGACGGCGTTAAATTTTATTGCTTTCGAAGTTAAGTTTTTTCCATTTAACAACTTTTGGAAAAGTTGAGAATTTATTATTTATTAAGTTTGATGGGCATCATTAAGATGATCAAATTTTAAATAATTGTGGTTTAATTGTCGATTTCACTTCAACTGAACTCAAATTTTTCTAGCTTTATTGTGAGCAAAAGTATTTTTGCAAGATTGCCTTTTATAATAAACTCCAATTAACAACTTATTGTTGGATGTTGGGATGAAACACAAAATTTTTGTACTTGGCAAGGTACGAACAGATAAGTTCCTGGAGAAACTTCTAGATTAGTTGAAGTCATATGTACCTTTGCATGGAATTTTTTCAATTGTATTACTGTAACTCTACTTTGACTTAATTCAACGATTCTTCGCCAATCGACGTATTTGAGTAATAATAGTTCTAAAGTTTTTTTGCATGGAATCATTTTGTGGAATTCAGCTTTAATTTTTCCAGTAATGCTTCTTTTTGTGATTCCCAACTTTGCTACTACATAGATTATATCTTAAATCAATACAATGTTACCATTATTTTTTGAAGCCTTTTTTCTGGTAGGAAAATGTGAAAATACGTGAGCAAAATTGGTCCTCCTAAAAATCTCCATTTTCCTTATACCGTGTTTTCGCTTGCTGTATATGATTTTTAGCATTCGTAACTACAGTTATTAAATCCTTTGAGGTTTTTAATTTGAAGATTTATGATAATACGATGCTTATAATGGGTTAGAAACACATGGTTTGTGAAAGTCAACATTATACGCGTATTAAAACCAACGATAGAAATGATTAAATGCGGTCTGAACATGATGTATAGAACGGAAATGTCTAAGGATTTACTCACAATCAGAAGATTCATGATAAGTAGCTAGAAAATCGATGCTTCAATCATATCACGCGTGATGCATAGTAAAACGAATAAGTGCATAATATGTAGATTTAATAAAATATCTGAAATGGAATAATTAATTGCAGTAAAATTCGTAAAATTCGAACATAATCATTCATACTGTCCACAAGTGGTATATAAATAACTTTATTTAAAACAATATTTTGACATAGTTTAACATCTATGCTTTTAGAAGCTAGAACAGACTCTTTAACTACGCGACAATTTCAGAGATACATTTGCTTTTTGGTTAAAGTTTTTGTCTGAATGTTACGTCATGACGAAAGAAATGATGGAACTGTTCTCAAAACTGTCATATGTTGCACTTTTGAACAAATCAATTGCCAGAGTTATAAAATTGTCAGGCAGAAATTGTGATTTCTGATATTTTTTTTTCATCTCATATCATTAAAAAATAGTTTGGAAAAATTTTTAAGACAGATAAGGTTTTGAACACGTTAATGATGTCATGCTTTCTTGTCTCAAATTTAGTCAAGAATCTTCAAATAGTTATGACGTAAGGACAATCGCTAAATTGAAAAATGTAGTTTTGAGAACGATGTTTCATCACGAAAAGTCTGCGGAACAAATATTTATCAGCCTTTCAATGATTCTAGCTTCGAATACCAAACCGTTTCCGTCATGCAGATCTCTGATCCTTCGTGCCTTTTCGTGATAGGAAGCTCCGCTGTTGCTGTCGATACTTCAAGCTAATCTAGTGGCGTAATTTTTGCGTTGTAATCCCATTATGATATCTAGTATGGGCGTGATTTTCAAAACTGATATATATTTTTCGTTGATATTTTCGTTTTAAATGAAGTCTTTTTAAGAGGCATTTCAGTACAGGATTTATGTCCTTTGGAGTAAGAATTCAAACCGTGATGTTATAGTTTCTAATGGCACTTTGTATATACCAATATGCCTATACCTAAACGTTTCTCGTATATAAATCGAGAAAATATGGTTATGGAGAAATGAATCAAACGGAAGGAGAGATTGATCAAAATTGTCAAAATTTGTCGCAATAACTGGTGTTTTTTGTCAATCTTTACAAATGTCTGCTGTTCATAACACTGATGGACCATATTCTGTTTAGAGATTTTAATCGATAGCACGCTATTACCACAAACTGACCAATATAGCCTTTTCACATCATCGAAGCTGTTTCTGTTCCCTTGAACAGCCGAACCATTGTGTTTAGAAAGAATAGATTATGAAAGTTGAGCAGCCCCGAAGGAATCGCACCACTATGGATGCGGTGTCGTAGAGACTTGGAAAGTTATGTCACGTTTAAAACTATAACTTTCGATCAGCTACGGACTTTAGTTCCAAAGTCTAATCCAATATTCATTAGTGATTTTATTGATATTTTAAGGAAAAAATCAATTTTTGGAAGGTCTTGAATTCCGGAACAATAAATCGTGTATACAATTTTCTATTCATCTCATCCTGAAAAAACTAACTCCAAATGATCGTTTGGTGTATCAGGTTTAATTGAATAAATTATGTCATACGATACTAATTATGAGTAATTTTTTATTACTTCAAAATTCGAAAAATAGAAAAAACGTCAATATATACAGCAATTTAAAATCTAACTCTTATAGGGTGATAATTCCATGTCAAATCAACCAATAGTTGGAATTAAATGATTTTTTCTCAAAAGTTTCCTTTTGTATAAAACAAAGTCTTACGAAAGGAAAAATTTTTTTCAAAGGTTATTGCAAAATTCCAAATCTTACAATTTTACGAATTTTTCAAGATTTTTTAAAAATATAATATCTTGAATACTATTTTAGTGAGAAAAATGAGTATGAGCCTATTTCGGAGAGGGCATTTGGAGTTATGAAAAAATATATTTTGCAAAATGTTAAAAAAAAATAATAATAAATTCGCAAAATTTTGAAAGTTGGAAAATCGTAACAATCAAAGTTTCGTATTAAATTGTTTCCTCATTTTTTTTACATCCTATTATTGATTTAAAAACAGTGTCCGGTCCGAATAACCTCGCTTAAAATAACCTTGCATAATAACTAACGAACAAAATAATCATGAACAAAAAAAAACCGATGCACTATATAATCCATGAACAGAAAAACCACGAGAATAATAATCATCATTTAAAATGACCTTTAAGTTTGTAATCCCTGGAATATGGAGAATAATAGAAATATTGATTACCGATAAATATAAAACTCTGTGCGGAATTTTCATTACTAGACTCGAAATTCCTGATTATAAATTTGATGTTTACTGTTTCTAACATGTTTAACTTCTCAAGATGTCTCGAGAACATCCATCCTGCAATTTTTTATCCTTCGTGTATGTATATGTATAAGGGTGATGCAAAAAAAATCGATATTTTTTTTTCTCGGAGCTCTTATGGGAATCGTTAGTAGAAGTAAAAAAAAAGTAATTTTCCCAAAATTTCATATTGAAAAAATGTTTTAGATAGTACTTAAGGCCCTTTTCGATATTTTCATGTTTTTTTCTCAAAAATCGCGAAGCAAAAATTTTTTTTCTGCTCTCATAGCAGAAAGTGTTAGTTCTTCATGGAATCATAAAATTGATAAAATTTTGTCACTCTCAAAAAAATCTTAATGCTACCTCACATAGTTTATTTCTTTTATTTCTGTATATTTAGCTATAAATTATGAGATTAAAAAACGTGTGTCTACAAATGGCAGTATTGTCGTCCTTCTAAAGGAAAAGGTGAATGTACTTTGCAAAAACATAATTTTTCAAAATTATATGTTATAACAATGATTTTTGCGTTTTCTCAAGTGATTGATTTCAATTTTCCAGTATTTTTCATAGAGATATACATTTTTATGCATGAAAAATTGCTACAGCATCATACGTAAATAACAACGTGCCAAATAAAGCTATGTTTTGCTTAAGGAGGTTGAAGCGTATCTTATGTTAAAATTATTTTCCAACTTTGCAAATTAAAACTTTTTAAACAGAAAGCTTAAGACAGTGTTAAGCTTCTGACGGGATATGCCGATGATTCACCGTCGTGAAATTGAGATATTTATTGTTGAAGTTAGCAATCTTTTGAAAGCTTCCATAAGAGCCCATGTTTAACCTTGTCATTTTCAACAATGAATATCTCGATTACCAGGCGGTGAAACCTCTTCAAATTTTTCAGACATAATTAAGCGCTGTTCAAGAAGATTCACGTAAATTTTCAATTCATTAATTTGGAATAATAAAATCTAATGTATTTTTCGTATGATGTCCTATATATATCGCTTCAACTTCCTTAATTCAAATTCTTTATTTCAAAGTTTGATATATCACCACAGAAAATGTTAAAATTTGGGAATTTTCTAGTTTTCTCATGCGTTATAAACATCAGTAAAATATTCGACCGAATTGTGTTAGAAAAAAATGGAGACTAATGTATGCAAAATCGCAAATATTCTTCATCAAACTTCCAAAATCAGTCTCGTAATTTTTGCGGATTTAAAAACAAATTACATTAACAAGATAGAAATGGGTATTTCGTACAAAGTTGCTTTCTTGTACGAACTCAAATAGTTTTTGATTGTGAACAAACAGTTAGGAACTAAAAATTTTTGCGATTTTGCATTCATACATACCCACATTTATTTTCCATCAGAATTCATCGAAATATTTTACTAATTTTTATAACAAATGGAAAATCTAGAAAAATCCCAAATTATAACGTCTTCTGCGGTGAAATACCAGACTTTAAAATAAAGAAATTCAATTCGACAACATTTTGAAAAAATATTTTTGCAAGATACTTTCACCCCTTCTTTTGGACGGACGACAAGAATAGGTATTTGTAGCCACATGTTTTTTAATCACATAAATTATAGCTAAACATACAGAAAATATAAAATAAATTATGCGAGATAGCCTCTTAATTTTTTTGGAGAGTGAAAAAATTTTATTAGATTTATAATTCCATGGAGCACTAACACTTTCTGCTATGAGAGCAGAAAAAAAATTTTGCTTCGCGATTTTTGAGAAAAAACAAAAAAATATCGAAAAGTGGCTTGAGCACTATCTAAATTTTTTTTTAATCTGAAATTTTGAGAAAATGAATATTTTTTTTATGTATTAACAATTTCCGTTGGAGCTCCAAGAAAAAAAATATCTATTTTTTTTGCATCACCCTAATACGTATATTTGTATATATATTTTAGTAGGTTCGTATACATGTATTTTTATTTGTTAGTTTGTTTGGAATCGTGTTGGGATACCCAGAGTGACAAAAGTTTCAAATGATCGTTTCTTATCGTGGCGACTTCAAAGTTCTTGAAAAACTCTGATCAATTTATCAACAAAATTCATCATTTCCAAGTTAAGACAATTGAGGTACTTGAGGTTCTACTGAACCTGAAAAATTGATGAAAAAAATCTAAAAATATTCCACCGGCCGATACAAGCGCAGATGCAACTTTTTTCACTTTAGAAGTATTCTGTGAAATGTAATAGTTGTCGCTGTCCACGACAATTTTTAAAGTTTGTCTTTTTTTGCTAAAAACAAGATAATTGTGCAAAAAACATCGTATTTAACTTTTTCGAAAACAAAATGAAAGCTGAGACTTGTGCCTTTAAAAATTTGTTCGCAGATTTCAGGACAACAAATTCTATCGCAACACGCTGTCCAGTTGAAAACGAAAAAAATAAAGCCAAAAAATGAACATTTTAAAAATGACGTCGTATCCGTAAAAAGTCGTTGAGATTTTTAAAAAACCAAAATGAAGCTGAATGTCTCTCCTTTGAAATGAGTTTTATTACATCCAAATATCTAGACTATTGGCGTTGTGGCACGAAAAAGAGAGCGGGAACTTTTTTGAACTTTTGGTCGGAAACTCTTGACCGGTAGTGCATTGAAAAAAAAGAACACCCTTTTGGAAATTCTATTTCTAACTTCGATTTTTTAACTTTCAAAACTTTGCCAATTAATCATTTATTGAAAATTATTTGCAAAGTATATGTTTTTTTATAGCCACAAATACCCTGTTCAAATGGATCCAAACTTATTTTTGTCACCAAAATACTTTTCGAGATATTGAAAAACAATCATGAAACATTTAAAAAATTGTAAAGTTCGAAATTTTGCATGACCTTTGAAAACAATTATTTGCTTTCGATAGGACTTTGTTTGATAATGAAAGAAAACTTCTAACAAAAAATCAACTAATTCAGAATGGGTTGGTTCCAACCATTGGTCGATTTGCCATGGAATTACCCAGGAACAAATTGCTTAATTCCAGTTGTTATTGTGATCGAGAAAAATAGGTTTCATTGAATAAAAAGTTTTCTGACTAACGATACAGGTCTATCGTCGAAAATTCGTATTTACCCTGGAAGAATAGCTGTAAAAGTAAAAAAAAAATAAACAATCAAGACTGACTCTCATTCAAAATAAAGCAAAGAAAATAAGCCATGAAATTCTAATCGTTACGCCCTTCGTGTCGTAAATCTTAAATTAGAATAACAGATACACGAGAGTGGATAACGGTGAAAGCGTAGATTTGTTATGTACTGCTTAAGCGTGGTATGCAAGTGCGGAGGTGTAGGTGGTCGAAATAATGGTGCATCTGGATTCGGAGAAAGATGAGATTGGCGTTGGAGGCCCGAAGACGGAGACGACGAGGAGGCGAACCGCGAAGCAAAGAAAGAGGAACGACGCGAAAGACGTGGAATCAGTAGCACTCAAGATTACTACGATAGCGAAGATCCTAACGGGGATCATCATCAACGAGCCAGCGCCGAGAGAAATAAAGACCGCGACAGAAGAGCGTCAGCCATGTCATGGGAGTCTATGGCATCCAGAGACTACCTCAGGCAAGTATAAATGCTATCTCTACTCTTGTAATATATGTGGAGATTAGATGTAATTATTTAATAGTTTTCTCAATTGCGGGAAATAGTATGAATGGGTAAAAAAATCTAAAACTTTATCAAATATTAGATTACGACGTGAAAGTCATTCGTACAAATTTTTGAGATCCGAGGTGGGTTGCAACGCTAAATAACTGATATTTATTTTTTATCTCGACAAGCCAAGTTAACACGGTCTGAAAAATCATAGAGTGGTTGTACATTTCCCTCATATCTCTGTTATTGATGGGTAGATTGGAAAAAAATTTTGCAGTAAAAAGATGAAATACTTTCAATCATTTATCTGGCTTGAAATTTGTCGAAAGAGTAATAAATAAAATAAGGGGTGACACTGGCTTCTTTTCGCACTGTCACTAAGGATGTTACAACGTCGCAGTTCGAGGTTATATGTGCGTGTAATTTAAAATTTCAATATATGTTACAACAATATATGTACAGTACAGGCAGGCAAATACATTGCAAAACTTTTTTGACACTTGTGTTAGGAAAAGTCGCTTTTTGGTTACGAATGATTGAGCATAAAGAGGCAGTTTTCGTAACTTTTATGATTGTAAACGGAAAGTTCTTTTTTGTTTACAGACTTTTCTTTTCTCCTACAACAGTTAACTTTATAGTTACGCTTTGAGGTTTGTTTCTCCGTAACCGTTTGAAAGTATCGTATTGGTTACGTGTTGGCCAATTCAATGTTGTTATTTTCCTCAATACTTATCTAGCTAAAAACATCGATTATTTCTATGTTTTATATCAATAGATATGTATTTTGTATATCTTTATTGATATAAATAGAAAAAAAGGCACCGTGTAAAGGTGCTTTTTCAATGATGTATGGACAGATCCATTACTTTTCGACCGCAGCCTGAGCGCTTGGATCAGCGATTTGGTTGCTGATTTTGTCCAAAAAGTAGGTTATAAAACAAGACCTTCTTCCAAATTTGAAGTCCATTCATGAAATTTTGACCGCTGTATAGTTTTTTGAAATTCTTAAAAAGTCTGCTGCACGCAGCAAACATTCAAAAATTCATATTTCCCAACAAAAAAACCGAAATGTCACAATGGATTCGGAAACTAGAAAGTATTTTGAGATAAAATTATGAAGGGAATCATTTTCCGTCAACGCGAAATAGGTCTCGGTCTGAGAGGGTTAAAGACTCGTATGAAGCGGCATTTTTCTTCTTGAATCTTCTACTTTTGAGAAAAAAAGTTTTTTACTTCAAAGGAAGATCCGGTTGAATTAGCACCCTTTTCTTAAATCACTATTTTTACAAAATTTTCTGCATTTTTCAAACGCGGCCGTAGCGATAATTTTTCACGTCAACGGCTTTAATACGATTTTAATTTTTCATTCAAATATATTATAACTATAACTGCATACACGAATATTTATATATTACCACGTTCCTTTTTGTACAGTCTCTCAAACCTACTTGATTTCTGAAAAAACGCTGTTTTCAAACAGCTGGGAATTTTTTCTACCTTAATGGAATGGCTTGAAATTTCCAGAGAATGTACCTCATTCTATACCCAAACAACACTGGGAATTTTTACAATGGATTTTAGCTGATTAGTGAGCTGTGGATTTTTGAAATGTTCCAGTTTCCCGTATTTTTTTTACGTTTAAGGCATTATCAATGACTTTTTTAATTACACATAATAAATTTACTCTAATTTTGTATCAAGTTAAAATAGAACCATAAAAAAACACGCCGTGAAAGTGAATACTTGTATGCATTTTGCTCACGCGATAAATTGAAAAATTCCCAGCTGTTTGAAAAGAGCATTTTTTCAAAAATCAAGTAGCTGTATATAGTATACCTAGATGAAAAATTGAAGCCGTGTTAAAGTCGTCTACGTGAAAAATTATCGTTACAGCTGCACTTGAAAAATGCGGAAAATTTCTTGATAATAGTGATTTAAGAAAAGGGTGCTAATTCAATCGGATATACGTTTGGAGTGAGAAACTTTTTTTTTTTTAAGTAGAACGTTCAAGAAGAAAAATTCTGTTTCATACCAGCTCTGTGAAGTTTCATGCAACTTCACAGAGTTTGCATGAAATTTACATCACGCTGTTTTGCAAAAATCGCCATCTTGGAAAAACTGAGTGAGAAAGAAGAGTTCATAGCCAGTGTTTTGGAAAGGTCAAACATTGAGAACATCTTTACTGGCAATAACGTGGTTATTTAAGTGCAGCAACAATAACAAAAATCGATTTGAAGGGAAAGAAAACGTCAAAAAGATTTGACTTTTCAATTCAAAATGCAAAAATAAAATAAAAAAATAAAGATTTCGAGTTAATTTTACAAAATAAATTCCAGATTCTGAAAGAGCACCCTCAAAAACCTCCCATACCAGATTTTGAAGAATTTTTCTTTTGTTCCTCAGTTAAGGAGGGTGGCTACACTCGTCAAAATGACAAAAAATTGATCACATTTGGTGATGTTCTTCAACATCAAGTGCGAAGACACCATTTTTTTTCAAAATTTTCTTCTGCTTAGTTATCGAGTAATTAGGCATTAAAACAGATTTCTTATGCCCGGAATGTATACCTATATATATGGAAACGCTATGCTTATACACTTGAACTTTAGTAATCTCGATAACTGTACAAAAGAAAAATTTTTAAAAACTTGTATTGTCAAATTTGGCCCTAAAGAACATTTGTTCAACAAATTTTATTAAATTCTTATAATTTTGAAATTTTTTATGTATTTAACATGATTTAGCATGGCAACATTGTATCGTCGGTAGCCACCCTCCTTACAACTGGGTACTTGAAATTGAGTGTCCATAATTGTCGTTTTGCGCATTAATTGATTAGTATGGCGATGCTATACAACATTTTGGGGGTAGGAGTTTTAGAAATTTTTTTCGTGTAGCAGCATGCTTGTAGAGTAATTTTTAAAAATTTTAAGATTTTCCAAACGTTTTGAGGCCCATAGTAAAATTGTGACCTCAATCACAGAAAAACTCTATGTATTTCAAATGGAAAAATTCAACCCCCGTGGTCGAGAGTTAGGCATTGTTTTAAAAACCTGAAAAAATTACAGCATTACTTTTTATGCATTTCGAACCGATTTAGGAGGCGGAAAGGGTAAAATAAATTTTGACCCCAAATCACGACCACCCTAATATATATCAATAGATATGTATTTTGTAAATCTATATTCATATAACTTAACTGGAATAAGAGTGGCGTGTAAACTTAGTCATTATGTAATCATCATTCATCGCGCTATCAAGAGGAAAAAGAGTTAGTGAAAAATGTTTTTGTTTTTTTGTACCGCTTGAAATACTAAAGAAAAAAAATGTAAGATGAAAATAAATAATCATTTCTCATATATGTGTTTCCAATATTTGAATGTAAACCCCGTGTATCTTATTCAATTTTTTCCCGAAGATGACTTTTCCACACATTAATGTTAAAAATAATGTACGTTACACGTGTAAAAAAGAGGGAATATTAACTCATGTGTTAATATTTTTAGTGACAGTTGTAGGTCTCCCTCCGTCTCGTGCTACGCGAGACGAGTTAAGACGATAACTCGCTTCGCCTTCGGCTCGGCTCGTACTCCCTCAATTTGACTCGCTTCGTCTGTCACTCGGCTACGCTTGACCCACGAATGTCGCTAAAAACATTACCCTACTCGTATTAATATTTCCCCCTTTTCACACTTGTAACATAATATACTATTTTTTCTAAGAGTATATGAATCAGTATGACTATCAATATAATACATTTATAAACAAATTTCATATGATACGTACTGTCGCATGTTGAACTACTACTTAGGTCAAACGATGATCTAATACATTTATGTAATGTGATGGTAATTAAGAACAGCGTTTCGCGTCAAATCGGACGGTTTGGAAAAAAATGATTTTCAATTTCTTTAATTTTTGTATATATCTTAGTATCTCTCAAAAGACCATTTCTGTTAAATTATGCAATTTTTTTAGTTTTTCTTTAAAGAATATCAAATTTTTTGAAAAATCTTTCTTGATTGGTCATTTGTTTATAACGTTCCTGATAATAGT
This sequence comes from Venturia canescens, assembly GCF_019457755.1. NCBI lineage: Eukaryota > Metazoa > Arthropoda > Insecta > Hymenoptera > Ichneumonidae > Venturia > Venturia canescens. Next base: position 3,331,005 of record NC_057430.1, read on the forward strand.
CTGAATCAATACAAACAATACATAGAGAAAACCGAAGTGTTTTTGATTAAGATTTTTAAGTTTGAAATAATGAATACTGTTCTTGAAAATGAGTGTGTCTTCCGATTAAAAAAAAAAAAGTTTACTATTTTAAATTACTATTTTTTTAACAACTTTCGAGAGCAGTCCCATTCGTAGACCCTCCACATCAACTTTGGTTTCGATTTTCGAAGATCTGAAAAAAAAAAACAAAATCTGTAATCACTATAAGTACCGATTTTTTGAACCGTATGATTTGGTGTGGAACGCCCCATAAATAAACGAAAAAATACGAAGCCTTCATTCGAACAGAGTTCTATGGAATACCAAAATGATTGCGAAAAATGTAATTATAATGTCTGCTTAAATCCATGCTCACAGAGTATAGAGATTTTAGTTTAATTGAATATCTATTGCGTAGGGTGACGCGTAAGCGTCCTAGGACGGCCCGTTCTCGTACTTAAGATGTTCTTGTTTAACAGTATATTTTAAAGTGAGTCCATTTGAAACATTGACATGACCAACTTATCACCGATATAAGCTAAATGGATAGCTGTATTAGCGAGTCCTAGCTCGATAAAAAATACTTGAAAAAAAATACACCAGAAAAAATTCGAATGTACTCAACGGGTTAGTACAAAACACTATTGACTTGACAAGTGCTTGGGATAGGAGACAAAAAAACTGTAAATGTATTGGTATTGAGCCTATTGAAATTCTTTCGAATTCAACGGGCAGAAAAATATCTAAAGGATTTTCTATCTAATGACAAATAATTTGACTCCTTTCGTAAATTTGCCGATACTGAAATAAAGCATTTAAAAAAAAAAAACATAAAAAATGCGCGAGCGTAACATGTTAAATTGGAAAACATATTCAAAAAAACAAAACGCAGATCCGAAGCAATTGAAGAAATAGAAAAAAGTAAATAAAAAAAGTGACACCAAAAAAGCATATTGAAAAAAGAGAAAGTAATTCAATTGGTACGAGGAACTCTCTCAAGATTTGATTTTTTTCTTCCTTCGTGGTGTTTGATCATATGGAATGTTTACATGTGATGAATTAAAAAAAAATCTACAAAAAATACTCTCAGACAGAAAAGTTTTCTGTCGTTTTTATTATTAGTATCTGGGTTACATTGACGAAAATATATATTATACAAAATTGTTACAAAAAAAAAAACAGAAAAGAATCATCTAGAAAATCGACTTAAAAAAAGGAATTTAGTTAATAATAAAAAATATTCTACGAGCTACATGAAATTCATAAATATTATCATTTCACCTAATTGATTGTAATTATTATATTTTTCTTTTTTTTTATGTCTTGCCATTTAGTCAAATTTACTGATTATTACTAAAAACATTCTCGTCGCTGTGTTAAAAGTCGCATTGTTGCGAGTTGTAGCGTAGCCATCATAAATGCCGCGTGGCTTAGTACAACCTTCGACTCCAGTCCAACACAGTCTTGGGAACAGGAAAATGTTTTCTTCGCTGGAACCAAACTGTATAAAGTCATGGTTTATCACAAGCCAGCGATATCATCCAGCACTATGTACAGATTGTTCGCACCTTTTAGTCATTATCAAGTACATTCCTGAATCCAAATAAACGGTGTAGCCACATTGTGGATTGTTATTCGAAACAAGTCCAATAATCCTCCATTCATATAAAGAAAAAACTACTAACCTCTAATTAAATAAAATTAAAATAAAAACATAACCTCCAATAAAAAAAATTCTTTGGAGTTACGATTATTTTATTGTTTTATTTTATTCTTTGGAGATTATTTTATTTGTTTTTTTTATGGGGCTTGTCGTAGTGGAGAACCGAGCTAGTAAATGGAGTTTTGCCTATCTTGCTTTTTCTCCTCGGCAAAGGTTTTTTGGAGCTTAAGTTTTAGAGTCGCTTATATGACATAGAGAAATTCTCCGTTATTTTGTCGAAGGGCGAACAATGTTAATATACAAAAATACATTTAGTTGGCGTGATTAGCGAAAGAGATGAAAAATGAGAGATAATTGTGTCGGCTTCTGGTAAACACAGCCGCTTATAGATGAATACAATATATTCCGACGTATACATTTTATTGATATGCCTAGTGGACATACCCTATCACTGGACAAATGAATTTTCTTATTAAGATTCACTCTTGTCTTACCGCATTGCGACTAATACAGAGCAATTATTGTCACCGTAACGAAGTTAACCCTTTTCTTAATTTCTGTTTATTGGGTTGTAAAAAATGAATCAGCGGGAATTCAACATTGCGCGAAGTTTAATGGACTATTTAGCACTATTTAATGGATTTTTTTTTAGCAAACTATAGTGGAAAAATATTAAAGATTACGTTCATCAAAATGGGCGGACATGAGTATTCGATCTCAGGCAATGTCTCTAGATTTTTTTAGTAGAACTCATCGATTACTTTCCGGGTATATAACTTGCTCCGGTAAACCACATTGGAGCCGACGATGCCAATGAAACATTCAGGGCGGTAGAATACCGAGACAAGTGCATTGATAGCTCAATCGTTTCCAGGTCTGAGGCTCTGTGTCCTACATTAGTTACAGGAGAAAAACATTATTTTATGCGTTAAATGTATTTAGTGGAAAATGATCGAATAAAATAGATCGTCAATGGGATAAAAACTCCCTAGAGAAAGTATTATAAAGATTTTTTAAAAAATGTAAAAATAAAAAAAACTTAAGGATGACCCCCTTCAGCAGCCACCATAATTATCATTTAATATCTGTGAATGAATATTTTTAGATAAAAACGATAATCCCGAAGGAACCTTTTTCTGATTCTTTAAGGAGTTTCGGTACAAAAGTCAAAATATTAAGAAATTGATCAAATTTGGTGATAATGTTCTTCAACATCAAGTGCGAAAACACAAATTTTTTCAAAATTTTCTTCCACTTAGTTATCGAGTAATTACGCATTAAAGCAGATTTCTTATGCCCGGAATGTATACCTATATATATATATGGAAACGCTATGCTTATACACGTAAACTTTAGTGATCAATTACTCGATAACTGTGTAGAAGAAAAATCTTAAAAAATTTGTATTTTCAAATTTGGTACTAAAGAATATGTTCACCAAATTTTATAAAATTCTAAACTTTTTGAAATTTTTTATGTTTTTAGCATGGTTTAGCATGGCAACATTGTATCGCCTGTACCGAAACTCCTTAATTTTGTTACCTCGTTTATTTTCAGGCTCTTGATTAATTCTATCTACATTTTCCTTTTTTCAAATATACCATTCCAGAGATTTTCGAAGTGTATGTTGGCTTAAAACAGAAAAAATTCAGAAACGGAGGTCAACAAATGCACATATCCAGATTTTCTTTCCCAGACGCACATTCGTGTTTGATCATTCAACTTATTTTACGGCTGTAACATGCGTTTTTTAATCTTCTTAAGTTAAGAAAGTTCTTTCTCAAACAGCTTTTTTGAAGATGTGTTCAATTTTATCAACTCTCAAGTGGCTATTCAAAAGTATTCCAATTTTTTCTCAACTTGAACAGCTAATTCATCACTTTCATTTATACGACGCATATAACAAGCTTCATTAAAATTTTCAATGATTTATAAATTGAAATACATTGATTTTTAGTGTTTAAAATCGGTTTTAATTGTTTCTCAATGTGGTGTACCTTTATTCCGATCAATTTGCAAATTTCAGGGACAACGCTACATCGGAAAAGGCATTTAAAAAAGATAGTTTCAAAATTAATTATATGGATTGGATAGAATACCCTGTGGGTAATCAAATGAGGATACTTATTTTTGTTTATAATTTAACGAAAGATAGAACAATTTCCTTCATTCAACTCATGATAATAATTTCACGAACAAGGTAATCGCTTGTTTATACGCACATCGGTTATCGAGGCTCAGAGTACTCTCTTGTTCAAACCGTGATATCAGATAACGATCAACCTTTTTCCCCCGCTGCCGTTCACCTGTGGTTGATGAACCCGGCTATTGGCTGACGCCATCTATCTATCGAACATCTTGCTAAAGGGGTATTCACAACTCGAGTGTGGTGCATATGTCGTTTATTCATGTAAATATTTGGGTTTGATGTTATTATCTATGGATGGTTGAATTTTGAGAGAAATTATATGATATTTTCTAAAAAAAATACAGAACAATTCGAAAAAAATTTCACAAATCTTGAAAAAACATTATATTAAACCAAAAACTAATCTGTATCTATTTTTTAAAGTGTCAAAAGAATCAAATAACAAGTAAAAAATAAAAAACCGAAAAATCGATCTTGAAATCATTTTGGAAACCGATGCCTCATTCTTCTTATTTGATTCGAACAGCTAAATCAACTGAAAAAAATTCCATCTAATTTACGTGCGGCATTAAAATTTATTATATTAATTCGAGGCCAAGTATTTTCTAATGAATTGAAAACAGTTACCACTTGACTTACGTGCAGCATTAAAATTTATGATATCAATCGGTGGACAAGTATTTCATGAGTAACTCCAAATTTTGACATTATTAAATTCTTCTAAGAAGCTTTTAAATCCAAAAAATCACATGAAAGCTAGACATATGTTACTCTATGGTGGCAAAGACTTATAAGAAAATCAATTCTTCTCAGACTTTCAGGATCCTCTGGTATTATTCACAAAATTCGACGTCGATTGGATCGATACAAATTATGTTTAAATAAGTGTTAAAAGTACTTGTCCGGCCCATCACTTTCCGTTTAAATTGTTCATCCCAATAATAATCAGTGCTTGTCTAGAACTGATGGATCACAAGTATCCATGCAGTTTGACGGTAATTTTTACTTCTCACTTCTTCCAGCGAACGAATTTGATTCGGCATAACTAACCTATACTATTATTAACAACATTAAACGAATAATAAATCGCATTTGAATAAATTTTTAACTGGATTCTGCCGTACATTTTTGTTTTTTTTATGATTGATTTTCATTTGAACGGAAAGTTATGGGCCGGACAAGTACTTTTAACTCATATTTAAACATAATTTGTATCGATCCAATCGACGTCGAATATTGTGAATAATATCAGAAGCTCCTGAAAGTCTGAAAAGAATCGATTGTCTTATAAGGCTCTGCCACCATAGAGTAAGAAATGACTAGCTTGCATGTGATTTTTTTGGATTTAAAAGCTTCTTAGAACAATTCCATAATGTTGAAGTTTGGAGTTACTCATAAATTACTTGTCCTTCGATGGATATTATAAATTTTAATGCTGCGGGTAACTCAAATGGTAACTTTTTTCAATTCATTAGAAAATACTTGGCCTCGAATTGATATAATAAATTTTAATGCTGCACGTAAATTAGATGGAATTTTTTTCAATTGATTTAGCTGTTCGAATCAAATAAGAAGAATGAGGCATCGGTTTCCAAAATGATTTCAAGCGCGATTTTTCGGTTTTTTATTTTTTACTTGTTATTTGATTCTTTTGACACTTTAAAAAATAGATACAGATTAGTTTTTTTTACAGATAATGTTTTTTCAAGATTTGTGAAAATTTTTTCGAATTGTTCTGTATTTTTTTTTATAAAATCATTTTTTTGACAATTTAAAAAGAAAATATTTTTAAAGTTTTTTTCATGGATGGAATTATCAGCAAACGAGGGACCATCAATGTACTTGTCCCAACCTTTTTTTTCCTAGGGGAAGTTTATGGTTTGATATCACGTCTTTTTTCTCAAAAGTTCCTTATTTATGTTCAGTTGACTATAGGATTTTAGTTTAAATTTCTATGAATTATTTATGATTTTCGTCTTATAACGTTGGTTTTCACGAAAAAAGACCTATTTTTCGTCAAAATTGTACTGGACATATTTCGTCACAGGTCTGTCCTCGGACTTTGGCGATTTTTTCCCTTGTATTCTAATATGTTTTGTCAATTAGGAACCCAAAAGCACGGCCGCAAGCGGGTTGGAGGCCGGGATATGATTTTCGGCATATAGCGTAGGTTTCCACGAAAAAAGACCTATTTTTCGTAAAAATTGAACTGGAAATATTTCGTCACAGGTCTGCTCTTGGACTTTGGCGATTTTTTTCCTTGTACCTTAATATGTTTTGTCAATTAGGAATCAAAGAGCACGATGGAAAGCGGGTTGGAGGCCGAGATATGATTTTCGGCTTATAACGTTGGTTTCTACAAAAAAAGACCTATTTTTCATCCAAATTGTACTGAAAATATATCGTCACAGGTCTCTCCTTGGACTTTGGCGATTTTTTTCCTTGTACTCTAATATGTTTTGTCAATTAGGAACCAAAGAGCACGGTGAAAAGCAGGTTGTAGGTCGTGATATGATTTTCGGCTTATAACGTTGATTTCCACGAAAAAAGACCTAAATTTCGTCAAAATTGTACTGGAAATATTTCGATAGAGGTTTGTTCTTGGACTTTGTTGATTTTTCTCCTTGTCTTCTAATATGTTTTGTCCACTGGAAACTTAAGAGCTTGTAGCAATGCGTGTTGCGGGCTGAGATGTGATTTCCGGCTTATAACGTTAGTGAAAAGAAAGGAGAAGAGAAAAGATAGTTCAAATTCAAGACACAACGAATACAACAGAATTGGCCATTTTTAAATGTCGTTTTTGCATTCTGAATCTAGACATTTTCGTGTCATCCAAAACATGCCCCCGATGAAATATATTTCCAAAGTTTGCAAGTGGCCGCGGAGATCCAATTATCTACAGTTTGATAGTTACAGAAAAAAGGCACCCGGAAACATTTATTATGTCAGAATTCAAAGAAGTAAAAAAAACTGAGCGTACTTGATTCAACAGAGCAACGGAATTCAAAGACGTTTAAGGTACCTGCATTGCTTGTGGAGGAAAACAATTTCATTTCAGGATAATTTAGAAATAAATTAGGAAATTCAGAAATTTAGCATAGAATTTAGAAAAAGGAAAATTAAGATAATTAGTAAAGCTGAAAACTTTTGTGATGAATTTTTGAAATTACATATTGCGGTTGGAGTAAAAAATTGATATGATTGCACACATGCTGCGGCACAAAAATATCAAAGTTTGAAGGTATTCGCTCCATACCGCAGTAATACAAACTTCAATACTATTTGAAAAGAAACACTTTAAAACTTACTAAACAAAGTTCCATTCCATATTACTATAATCAAAGATAGGGAGTGATACTAACACATATGCTTATCCACAGAAATTTCAAAGTTCGCAGGTATCTGCTGCGATTCAATGTATCTGCACAATTAGTTTGGAAGACAGCAATTTCAAATCCATCCATAAATGAGCAACTGAAGACTTTTCTAATGAATTTTTCACATCATATTTATGTTACGGTGAGAGTCAAAAAGTAAAATGAATGGCACAGTATATAAATTTTATAGTTTGCAGATTTTTGCTGTATTTCAGTGATCCAAATATATAGTATTATAGTGAAAGTGTGTTAGAAGTCATGATGTTACATTAAAATGACATAGCGCACATAACATTTAGAAATTCTGTAGGTTTCCATGATGTTGGCAGGCATTATACTCAATCGCATCCAAAACTGAGCAACTGTAGACTTATCGTAATGAATGTTTTCACCAATAATTCCACATTTGCAGTTTGCAGAATAGGAATACTCAACATACACGTTATTTCATAAGTATTGTTGTCAAAATTTGTGTTTGCCTACCGCATTCCGAAGATTTAACTTTTCATATTATCAGCAAAAAAAGCATCCAAAGACTTTTCGGAACAAGTTTGAAAATTTATTACTCGACAGGCCAGGTGGAAAAAGTATAACTACACGTATATCAACACCAGAAACTGTTTTGAGAATCTGATATACAAAATGTGCGAATAATGATCATAGTTGGAAACCACTTGAATCAGGTTACCACAATCTGCATGAAGAAATGGTAGAAAATTATAGGACACATATTAGGCAACCAATTAATAATATGTATCGATCCGCTGCAAACCGATGGAGTCAAAACAAGGATCGGAAAGAGCAGAGCCACACTCAATAGGAAGCAAAATATGGGAATATTCAAAAATAATGATGACACAAAAAATAAATTAAAAAACATTTATTCGATTGGAGTTTCTCACATTATATATACTAACAGTTCCGTGTGTTCTTGTTTTATTAATTATCAACCATAATATTTCAGATCGCAAAAAGAAAATTTGACGTTATAAGTTGACGAACATTTTTTCTTACAACTTTCAGACCTATTTTTCATAAACTGATTTGCCTTATTTATATTATTCACTAAATATGCGAACGTTTGTTGCATATGTCCCGCACTTCGTAACGTCAAACCCCGGCCGGTTCGTTACCACACAGCTATCAAAGGGAACTCGTATATATAACCTACATAATTACACATGATATATAATCACGCAACTGACAATATATTTACACTGAACAATATTCCGCGCACTCTGTGGTTTAATTGAAAGATTATCTCAGTTGACACTTATTTCCAATCGAATGAAATAATGAAATCTTGAAAAGTTTCGTTGACATATGCATCGCGCATTTTTTATATTTTTTATTTGCACACACAGATCACAGTCTACATTTACGCGGCCGCTTTTATACCAGTTTAGTATACCACAAGTTTTCACAAAATAAATATTAACCACTTTTCACTAACCATTTTCATTTATTAATTAGAGTCTGCACACAACAGCACGTTGAGGATCATAACCTCACCTGTCAAAATGACGTTCAGTATGAAAACAAGTCTCGGGTGGATTCGGATGTGCGTATCGATGTATTGATATCATATAACCTATTTACAAATGATATAAATGATAAATTTATTTTCAGTCAAACGAATTAATGAAATCTTAAAAAGTTTCGTCGACATGCACCCCGTATTTTTTTATTTTATTCTTTTTTACACACGACAGATCACAGACTACATTTACGCGACTGCTTTTATACCGGTTTAGTTTAGCATTCCACAGTTTTTAGTACTATGCACTTCGTTAGATGACGAAAGTTTTTTTTATTTATCCCACACGCATTCCATAGTGTCATAACTCCGTTTGTTTATACGATGATCGAAAACTGACACATGGTTTATATATATATATAATATTCACGGAGTCTGAGCGCGGTCGGGGTAAGACTCAAAAGTTAGAAGGCCTAAAATGGCAAACAGGCATTCTGTATAACGCATATATAGATATACAGAAAAACCATAAACTTCCCATAGGGGAAAAAAAGTTGGGACAAGTACATTGATGGTCTCTTGTTTCTGGATGGCATAGAAAAAAGATTTAGAACCAGGAAAAAAATTCTATATAAATAATAAACGAAAAATTGAAAAGTTCAAAAAAATTCAACAAAAATAAAAAACAATCGAAAAAATTCTGTGTGAGAAAAATAAAAAAATTTCAAAAAAATTCATAAATATTGAAGACATTGAAAAATGTACTATCCAAGTTACATGTAGTATAAAAATGTATATCAATTGGAGGCCAAGTTTTTATTGATAATTTGGAATATTTATCCAACAAATTGAAAACTTTAATGAAATTCATGATAATTATTTTCACGAAAAAAGTTAATGAAAAAAAAGTCATAACGGAAGTTACATGCAGTACTAAAATGTATTATATCAATTCGAGGTCAAGTATTTATCAGTTATTCGAAATATAATCTCCGGCGACAAATGAGCGTTGAGAATCCTTGTCGGGCTCACAAAGTTTTATCAAAATTACTAAAAAATTAATGGAAATAAAATCATTAAAAATTCAAATGAAAGTCATTCGTTACTTCAACAAGGTACACACTTTACAGAATCGATTCCCCTCTGACTTTCAGGATCCCCTGGTATTATTCACAACATTCAACTTCGATTGGATCGGTACAAATTATGTTCAAATACGTCTTAAACGTACTTGTCCGGTCCATCACTTTTTATTCAAATCGCTCATTCGAAAACAAATCAGGGCTGTTCTATAATGACAAATATAATAAAATGGATAGAAATAAAAATAATATCTTCAAGTAATTTGAACTTGATTGTTCGCAAGTTCGTATAGCAATATCCACTTCTCATTTTCTTCAGTGAACACATACCATTCGGTAAGAACCAATGAAAATGAGAAATAATCAGGCCCATTACTAGAAATTTTTGCACCTACTCAGCCATGCAATGTTTTTTTTTCTATAGTCACGTACACATTTTGATAAATACCACTAGTCGAGTACGACACGTGGATTCCTGGAATTTGGAGAAAAATGATTTTGTTGTGAATTATGACTCCATATAATATAAATAGATTAATCAACTTCATCTTTCATTTTCGTTTCATTTTGACAAGAGCGATTCGAAGGAAAATTATTTTCTCGGGAATTACTGTTCCTTAATATTAACACATGCATTAACTTCGTTTTTGATTTGTTTTCGAATGAGCAATTTGAATAAAAAGTGATGGGCCGGACAAGTACGTTTAAGACGTATTTGAACATAATTTGTACCGATCCAATCGAAGTTGAATGTTGTGAATAATACCAGGGGATCCTGAAAGTCGGAGGGGAATCGATTCTTTACAGTGTGTATCTTGTTGAAGCAACGAATGACTTTCATGTGAATTTTTAATGATTTTATTTCCATTAATTTTTTAGTAATTTTGATAAAGCGTTGTGAGCCCGACAAGGATTCTCAACGCTCATTTGTCGCCGGAGATTATATTTCGAATAACTGATAAATACTTGACCTCGAATTGATATAATACATTTTAGTACTGCACGTAACTTCCGTTATGTCTTTTTTTTCATTAACTTTTTTCTTGAAAATAATTATCATGAGTTTCAATTAAAGTTTCCGATTTGTTCAATAAATATTCCAAATTATCAATAAAAACTTGGCCTCCAATTGATATCATACATTTTTATACTGCATGTAACTTGGATAGTACATTTTTCAATTTGTTCAATATTTATGAATTTTTTTGAAAAATTTTATTTTTCTTTACAGAATTTTTTTCGATTGTTTTTTATTGTTGAATTTTTTTGAACTTTTCAATTTTTCGTTTATTATTTCTATAGAATTTTTTTCCTGGTTCTGAGTCTTTTTTCTATGTCATCCAGAAACAAGAGACCATCAATGTACTTGTCCCAACCTTTTTTTCCCTAGGGGAAGTTTATGGTTTGATATCACGCCTTTTTTCTCAAAAGTTCCTCATTTATGTTATGACGGTTATAGGATTTTAGTATAAATTTCTATGAATTATTTGCTTAGTATATTTTTATAGATTCCATTCTCATACGAACAATTTTTATGGGATAATCTTTTTCATGAAATTATCAGCAAATAAGGGACCATCAATGTACTTTTCACAACCTTATTTTCCCTGGGTATGATGTTCGGCTTATAAAGTTGGTTTCCACCATAGAAAACCAATTTTTCGTAAAAATTGTAGTGAAAATATTTCGTCACAAGTCTGCCCTTGAACTTTGGCGATTTTTTCTCTTATACTCTAATATGTTATGCCTATTAGGAACTCAACAGCATGGAGGATTCCGGGATGAGGCCCGAGAAATGAATTTCGGTTTATAATGTTGGTTTCCACGTAAAAGACCATATTTTCTTCAAAATTGTACTGAAAATATTTAGGCACTGGTTTGGTCTTGGACTTTGGTGATTTTTCTCCTTGTCTTCTAATATGTTTTGTCTATTGGGAACCCAAGAGCATGAAGAAATGCGCGTTGTGGGCCGTAATATGATTTTCGGCCTATAACGTTGGTTTCCACGAAAAACAACAAATTTCTCGTCAACATTGTACAGACAATATTCCGTCACAGGTCTGTCCATGGACTTGGGCTATTTTTTTTCTTCTACTCTAATATGCTATGCTTATTGGGAACCCAAGAGAATGGTAGAAAGCGGGTTGGGGGCCGAGATATGATTTTCGGCTTATAACGTTGGTTTCCACAAAAAAGGACTTATGTTTCGTCAAAATTGTACTGGAAATATTTCGGCACTGGTTTTTTCTTCCACGTTGGTGATTTTCCCTCTTATCTTCTCATATGTTTTGTGTAATAGGAACCCAAAAGAGTAAAGAAATGCGTCTCGTGGGCTGTAATATGATTTTCGGCTCATAACGTTGGTTTCCGCGACAAAAGATCTATTTTTCGTCAAAATTATACTGGAAATATTTCGTCACCGGTCTGTCCTCGGCCTTTGGCAATTGTTTCCAAGTCTTTGAACGGAGAAAGAACTGACGTAGAGATTTCCTTAATAGAACAGATTTTATTTATCCCTTTTCTTCAGAATTCAAATGAAAGAACACGAAAAATCCAACAGATTTGCCCACTTTAAATGTCGCCTTCGCATTCTGAATCCAGAGATTTCATCTCATCCAAAATGTGCTCCCAATGAAATATATTTCCAAAGTTTGCACGTGGCCGCTGAAGTCCAATTATCCACAGTTTGATAGTTGCTGAAAAAAAGTACCCAAAAACTTCTAACATTTATTATGCCAGAACTCAAAGCAGCAAAAAAACTAAGCGAACTTAATTCAGCGGAGCAACAGAATTCAAATACGTTTAAGGTACCTGCATTGGTTTTGGAGGAAAACCATTTCAGGACAATTCAGAAATCAATTTAGAAATTCAAAAACTCAGAATAGAGTAGAAAAAGGAAAATTGAAGTATTTAGGAAAGCGGCAGACTTTTGTGATGAATTTTCTAGATTACATGATACGGTTGGAGTAAATGATTTGAATGATTAGCACACATGCTGCAACGCAGAAATATCAAAGTTTGGAAGTATTCGCTGTATATCAGTCATATAAACTTCAATACTATTTGAAAAGGAACACTTAAAAGCTTGCCGAACCAAGTTCCATTATATATTACCATAATCAAAGATAAGGGGTGATCCGTCGCATATATACTTATCCACAGAAATTTCAGAGTTCGCAGGTATCTGCTGCGGTTCAATGTATCTGCGCAATAAGCTTCGAAGACAGCAATTTTAAATCTATCCATAAATGAGCAACTGAAGACTTTTATAATCAATTTTTTAATTAGAATAACTACACACTATACCAAGACCAGATTTTTTTTTGAAAATCTGATTTATAAAATGTGCAATTCAAGATCATGGTTAGAAACCTCTTGAATCATGTTACCACAATCATCATGAAGGAGTAGAAAATCATAGGACACATATTAGGGAACGAATTAATAATATGAATCGATCCGCTGCAAACTGATGGGGTGAAAACAAGGATCGGAGAGGGCAGAGCCAAACTGAATATCAAGCAAAATATGGGGATGTTTAAAAATAATGATAACACAAGATATAAATTAGAAAATATTTATTCAATTAAAGTTACTAATATCATTCTAACAGTTGCGTGTATTTTAGTTCTATTTATTCGTATATATAACCTTGACATATAACCACGCCACAGACGATATATTCGCACTGGACGATATTTCTCATACTCTGGTTTAATTGAAGGATTATATCAGTTAACAATTATTTCCAATCGAACGAAATAATGAAATCTTGAAAAGTTTCGTTGACATATGCATCGCGCATTTTTTATATTCTTTTTCACACACACATCACAGACTACATTTACGCGGCCGCTTTGATACCTGTTTAATATATCACAAATAACAACATAAATAGTAATCTGCACTTCTTTAGATGATAAAAATTATTTTTTTATTTATCCCGCACGCACTTCGTAATGTCGAAACTCTATTATTACGGTCAAAAACTGACACATGGTTTGTACCCATATATATATTGTAACGGTACGTTCGTGCTTGTGCACACCGTCACGCCAAGATTCGAGCAATTCGATAATAAAGAAGAGCGGGCATGAAGGAAAAACAAAAGTAAAATGAAATTAGATTGAAATGACAAATGCTTTATTCAATTTTAAATCGTTTTGTACCAAATTACAAAAATAAAGGCTTTTTATTTGAAATCGTGTTTTTAGCTTTATTTTAATTGCATGAAAAATTTTATTTCCGGTATTTTTCTTTGTGACAATTTTCGCAATTATTTAATGTCAAATTTCTAATACTTTTCGCAATGATAACAATAATAATCTCGACAGTGAATTTACGCTCGCACTAATAGTCTCGCTCGTAATAATTAATTTCTGATTTATTTTGCCAATCGCTATTTTAAATTAGGAATTGAACAATTGAGCTATGATTCTTACAGACTCACTTTTTGATTCTATACAAAATACAAGTTTATTTTGACGAGTGAATTATTGTTTTGTCTTCACTCTTAAAGACTCGATACAATCCAATTAAATTGTTTTCAGTGAGTTAATTCGTTTTGATTAATTTCATAAGCTCAATTTGATTTGAAAATGATATTTTGTTTGACTCGCAAAATTCTATTAATCGATGTCTCGTTTGGAGAATAAAGAAACGTGCTTGGTTTTATTAATTTTAATGAATTTAATCTATTAAATCGCCACTCAGAGAACAATGATTTTTGATGGAAAAGAATCCACCCAGAGATCTTGAGACAGAACGAACCCGAACTGTCCCGGCCCCTCTGGCGTGGAAAGGTAGGAGTCCTACCCAAGAATCTTGTGACCGAACGAAATCGAACGGCCACGGCCCTCTTGGATAGAAAAAGGATTGGAAATCTACCAGGAATCTTGAGACAGAACGGAATCGAACTGTCCCGGCCCTCCTGGATAGATCGGAAACTCACCTAGGATTCTTGAGTTCAAACGAAATCGAATGAACCCGGCCCTCCTAGCGTGAGGAGGAAAGGTGTTATTCTGTTTGAATTCTGAGTGGTGATGAGCGATGTTATCTTGCTCTTTGCTCTGAGAGCTATTTAAATGAGCGAAAAAAATTTTTATGTTTCTTTATTCTCTTCAATTAAGGCGAGTGCACGCGGCGAGATCCGGAGGCAAGACTGGCTTTTTGTTTTGGCATGCGAGTCGAGCTCTCAGGGATTCGAGACGTGACTGGCTCTTAGCATGGCGAGATTCGAGACGAGACTAGCTACCGGAGCTTCTGTGCTCGGGTTTTTATACCCTTTCAAACAAAGGAAATAATAATCATAATACTTTTGGACTTTGTCCCTCTCTCTGATTTGCTGCGCGACTTAATCTCAAACCCGGGACTCCCACTCTAAATTCTCTGATTGGTGCGCTAACTCCCCCGCGTGGGTCCCAATTGGCTGAGTTGAGCTGCAGTCACACTGCGCATGTGCGAGAATTTAATGAAATTTAATAAACTCAATTTTTATCGTTTTTATGCACAATTCGTATCTTTCTCAATTATTTTGTTATGATTTCTAACAAATTTCTAAACAATAACATTTTTATTTCATTTTAATTAATTATTTGCTCGTGACTGCGCCTATTTGCACGTGTCTATGAAAGTAGGTCATCGCGCATGCGCATTGTGCACACTCAAACTTGTAACGAAAAGTTTTCTTAAAATTTTAAATAATTTTACTCTGAAATTTTCACCCGTTTATTCAGAATATGTTTTATTAATAGTCCGCGTCAATTTTCCGAACAAGAAAAGGTTTGTTTCATTAAAATTGAATAAAATAAAGAATTTCATGAATCTAGGGAATTTCGTGGAATGGAAATTGAGTTGGCAGCGCTGAGCGCCTCGCTTCCCGAGCGCCGCTTCGCAAAGTGACAGTTTTTCAACATGGCCGCCGGTGTAAACACGCGTGCGTGCCATGTCGTTGAAATAAAATAAAGTTCTTGAGTCGGTGTTTCGCTTCAATATATGTATGTCGATTGATTTATGACTGCTGTTACCAGCTGTGCTGCGCCGTGTGCTACGTTCTAAAGTTGACGTCATATATATATTGTACATTCATAAGGTGCGTTCCACTTATCGCCCGTAACGCCCAGACGACGGCTACTGGGATAGGATATTGGGGCATTTTGGGCGTTTTGGGCGATAAGTGGAACACACCTATAGTCAGTACTGAAATGCACATGCTATATGCTTGCGCATGCCATTTCAAACTTTGATGTAATTGGCCTAGGATTTTTTTCATTGCTCATTGGTTGGAACAAGAATATTCTCACCGGGGATTGGTGATCATGGGGGCCAAGAGGCCTATGCTTGTAGCGGTCAGAGTACGCGTATACAGGTACGTCGAATCCCGAATGTGTTAGTAACTTTTACATAATCTTAAGCCCGTGCAAAGTTTTTTCTCAGCAATTACGACACCGATCATGCTGATTTTGGGCTCATTCGACAGAGAACTTCTTAATTAGCTGAAAGTTCAATTTTCAAAGCCGTACAGAACTCATGAGTTTCGTAATTAAAGAAAATCTCATGCCAATTTTACCCCCACCACGGCGAATCGTTTTATTCAGAGAAAATATAGTCTCGGCGATAGCCTCAGGCCAGCAGACGACAGAGCTGTCAATGTACTTGTCCCGAGACTCTACCGAGTCTCTTGATGCCTGTTCGCTATTTTAGGCCTTCTAACTCTTGAGTCCCACCCGCGGTCGGCCTAGCAGCTGGAGGAGCCGACATCGTTGAGCCAATCAAAATGCGTAGAGGCACAACTCTACTACCACTAACTACGTCAAAACGCGTATACGTATACGTCGAACTCGTGATGTGTCAGTAACTTTTGCATAATCTTGAGCCCGTGCAAAGTTTTTTCTCAGCAAATACGCCACCGAGAATGCTGATTTTGGGCTCATTCGACAGAGAACTTCTTAATTAGCTTAAAGTTCAATTTTCAAAGCCGTACATAACTCATGAGCTTCGCAATTAAAGAAAATCACATGCCAATTTTACCCCCACCACCGCGAATCGTTTTATTCAGAGAAAGTATAGTCTCGGCGAGAGCCTCGGGCCAGCAGACGACAGGGCTGTCAATGTACTTGTCCCGAGACTCTACCGAGTCTCTTGATAAATCTCAAACTCTCTAGCGGATTTGAAGACTGTGTTCAAGGCATGATTCGGGGAGAGGTGTTTTTTTCGAAGAATGTAAAAATTCGAAATCATTGTATATTTAGGGTTACTCATAATAAATCTAGGTAGAAAATTATCGGTTTGGGATGATCTCACCTAAAAACAAGTTCAGGGGTAGACTTATGTGGAAAATATTATGATAAATATGGCGATTGTAAGTATTTACCAAACTTATTTTCAAGTTTACAGAATGTCCGGTAAATTATAAACAGAAAAATTATCATCGGGAGCTTATGATCCCACTATGTTATGAAAGTTTTATTTTTTTTTGCAGACCTATTCTCTATAAATGGTGATCACTCCAATTTTATAAGTTAGGTGGAAACGGTCAATTTCAAGTATAGATACGCTGCACGTTTTGATTTGCCATGTCAAACTATTTCTTTTTAGTACTTGGCGTCAAGATGCTGCAGTCTTTTTAGATAGGTAGAGTGCTACCGCACAATACTAGAATTGAATTTTTTTTTTTTTATAATCATTAGGGTAATCCTTATTCAGGGTTAATTTTTTTTCAAATAACCCCCCCCCCCCCCCCCACTCCCCTGGTTCGATTCCAAAACACTAAAAAAAAAAACCACCGGACCGGTCACCTATCATTTAATTCAAATCCGTCTTCCTAATATAGTCTTTGGGGCATAGAGTCCAGCTATCACATTTCCTTGGAAAAGCCCACCTCGTTCCGAATATCGTGTCTTCTGGCACAGTGCCAGATGAGAACGAATTCTGCCTGATATTTTATAAGTTTCCTCGGCATAACTTAAGCCACGTTAAGGTTGATCCTCTGCGACAGCCCCAACCAAAAGTTATGTACTGTTTGCATATTAAAAGGCTTGATAATTCGTTCGGATCGTAATCAATAACTTTGTAAAGACCCTACATACGTACTCGGTGCCAGCAGATATAGTACAAATATCATTTGCTTTCGTAAAATTTATTCTAAAAGTATTTTTGATCCGACAGCGTGAGTAAATTTTTTGACGGAACTATCCAGGTTATGCTTCAACACACAGAAAAGGTTGTCTATACAGACGACATTCGCTTGTTCGCTTGCAAAATATATCGTATGCAGCCTAAACCTTCGTACTTCTCGAGGCTATATCTGTCAAACTAGATGGTCAATCACCTTGATTTTTTTTTAACAATATCTGTGATATCCTGCTCTAGCTCCTCCTCGTTTTTTATAAACTTCTTAATTTTAGTACTAGCGGTAGAATTAATAATGTGCCGTTTGCTTATGCATGGTCCATATGTTACGTGTTAATTGACAAGGAAACATAGGGAGGTCGACCCCTCCGATTTTGATCTAATTTATATATGTTGTAGCACATCGAAAACTAAGAGACACGTATTTTTTTGTATCGGCCCATAAACGGTTTAACAGGGTGAAAACAACCCCCGAAGATGGGCACCTCACGGGGTGGTTTCTCAGTTTTGCATATAAGCGCTTTATGTATTCGAATGAAACCAACGCTAAAATATTTATATTGATAAATCATCGAAAACGCGCCCAAGACTTTTTAGGGGAAAGGGTTTTTAAGGGGTGAACAACCTCTAATTCGAAAATTTTATTCTGTACCATAAAAACTATTCTTCCGATTCGAACGGTACCAACTGCATTTTGTAGAAGTCGAAAAATTAGTCGATACGTGTTTCGGGGTTTTTCGGAAAAATTCGCTTTTAAGGGGGTAAATCACCCCTTTCATCGTAATACCTTATATCATTATAAAAACATTTTTATTCTCAATTATATTGTTGTACGGTAGCACAACCACTTATATATATTATTGGAATGTGTTCAAACTCAAAAATACATATTCAACTACCATCATAACACATTAATATAGTTTTCAGATTATTATTAGTTTTTATAGTCCGTGCAGTAATGGTATTCATCAAAAAAGTGTTGTAAGCAAAATAATTTCTTACATCACGAACATCTTATTATTGCCAATTTCTCACAACCTTGAAAATCACATTGAGGTCTCGATGATTGTCTGAAAGAAAATTTGACAGGGTTGACAAATTCTTCAGTTTTATCGCTTGTAAACCCCTTTTGTACCAAGCATATCGAAACAAATTTTGATACCTTGGAGAAGATAACTGATTATGAGATAAAGATTGCAATTTGATTATATTATTTCTTAAAGGTAGTTTGAGATCATAATCAAGTAACAAGACAGCGTCTGAAAAATGTGGAACAAAATTCTTCCATATTCTGAATCCATATACATCGAGTGGTTGACTCCTTCCGGTTGTACCTTTTGGTATGATCATTGTTTTGATGCTTTTTCCAATCGGTGTAACCTGCCTGACTACTTGTGTGCAATGTTCACTCCATGAATCTATCAAAAGTACGCTTTTTAAAGCGATGTTAGGGAAAAAGACCTTTTCCAGCCACATCTTAAATCAAGATCTGCAAAATTCAAGATAACGTTTGTTTTAATTTTTCTTTGCATATGTAAGATTGACAGATTTTGAAACAATTTTTTTTCTTATACCTGAAAATACAAAAGAAGGTAGGGTATACAAATACCTGAAGTGAATTTTCCTGACTTGGAAGCAGTCAAAAAGATATTACTTGGTTTGCATAAGGTCGTCTCTATAATTATTGGTCCAAATGTTCCGGAAGGTTCTTTCAAAACAATGAAAAGTGGCGATAGTAATTTTCCCTCTGCAGATATTGTGGGCTGTATAGTATAGCTGTGAGTTGTCGAAGACACTGACTGCACAAGGCATTCGATTTGTTTTGTGCCTTCTACTGCCAATGTTCGTCCTGAATGCATTTCTAATTGAAACCCACTTTGGTCTGAATTGTATATGTTTTGTAAACCATATTGTTCAAGAAGAGATTTTATTTCATTAACGAAGTTATCTGCATCTTTTTGCAAATCTGCTCCTTCCTTTACAGTTTTTCGGGTTACAAATTTGTTAATTTTTCGAGATGTTATACGGTGAGCTTTTTTAAATTTCAACAACCACCAATCGGAAGCCTTGAACCGAATGTCTTTTGCTTGTAGGGCCCACCTCCGAAGATCCACATCATGAACAATTAAGCCGGCATCAACAGCACTCTTCATATTTTCCAATGTATATTGAGAAATGCGAGCTAGTTTTTCCATGTATGTTCCACCTTTGTTGAATTGATGAGCCCAACGTTTTAATTAACTTTTAGATGTCACTTTTTTGAATCGGTGTTTAACAGTGTCTACGCTCAAGTTCTTTTTCTTTCCGCTCCTCCAAAATTCAACTGCTCTTCTTTTATAGCTCAAATCTTCTTCGTCGGTCGAACATGTATCGTATGGTGTTCCACGACTCCATTCCATCGCATTATTTTCTATAGGATTCGCCTCACACTCTTTATTAGGCTCTTGAAAATCTAAAGTATTTTCTTCAATATATTCCATTCCGGTAAAATCTTGCATACTTTGCAGTAAAAATTTTTCGATATTTTCTTTCAATTCCCGCTCTTCATTATTGATTGGGCTTTTAGCAATGTTCATCGCTTCAAACGTGATCAATAAAAGTCGTATAACATTTAATGAATTTACAATCATTTTGTATTACGCGTGCAATAGCGGTGTATATTTCACTTGAATATCCCGTGACGAACTGATATTTGTCTCCAAAAATTGCTTTGAGGAATATGAAAATATACGCAACACCCAAGCCAGATAAGCACGCTTGACAGAAAGATAAACAAGGAGACAGATGGCACAAGGCTACAACCTACGCACAACTATAACTACGCACATATCTATCTTCCGAATAATAGTCATATCACGATAAAATCACGATCAAGACACCTTGGAGTTTGGTAATCGGCGCTGGATATCAAGGCCGTGATATTTTTATTCCGTTGTACTCTGATGTATCATTTAAGGGTATGGATCAGTCGACTAACATCACTTGGAATTTTTGAAATTGAAATTCTCTGACACGGTTTGACCGATTAAAAAAAGGCTCTGTCAGCCTACGCAAAACGATGTCAAAAATCGACTGACAGAGCCTTTTTTTAATCGGTCAAAGAATTTCGATTTCGAAATTTGCAGCTATCTCTCTCGGACTCACGGATGCGATATACCGACTGATCCATCCTCTTTATATGAATTTACAGAGCGTAGCATAGAGTGTTCACATCATTTAATATGGATATACATACTATGACGGGGTTTTCGTCACTAGTGGCTGAAACGGTTGGAAATAAAGGGGGGTAAAAATTAAATAAATAATAAGCCGAAATTTCATAGAAGAAAATAATAACAAAAGAAAATGGGCTTTATTTCACAAGATATTCTCCTTGGGCGCCAGTTAGTTTTTATAATAAAAATTAACAAAAATAAATCTCGTTGGGTCTCGAATGTTAACAACAATTACGTCTAGAGCGGGGGAAAATGTACAAAACGGGGCTAGCTCGGAGGGAGAAGAAGAAAACGGGGAAAAATGGCTCAACGCTTTTGAGACTCACTATCTTCGGGTCGACGGGCACCTGTCGCTCAGGCGTCTTACATATACCCGTGAGTTTACAATAGAACACAATAATAATAATAATGCACTGAATTACGACGCGCAAATCAGCAAATAACTCGAACGGCGAGGGGCGAAAGGGAGGGGGGGGGGGTAGATCACGCGAAAAAGGGGCTTAAACCTATCACCACAGCACTCACTCGCGTTTAAAACAAAAAAAAAATAATAATGCCAAGATAATTACTCGGAGCACAGGGAGAAAATCGATAACGAGCCAGAAGGGCTCGGAGAAGTCTCGATAGCAATAGTTGCAATGGTTCAATCGACCGGCGAAATTGAGACGTGAGCCCCGACGAAAAATGGCGGAACGACCACGTGTTTTTCGTCGCGGCGTTTGGAGAGTGAAAACGACTTACTTGGCATCGCTTTTATGCGTCGTACGATTTCTAGCTCTTAGATTTACTCCGATGGTCCTCAATACCAAGCCGGTGGTCGTTGAAACGGGATCACTGGGGAAAACGAAAAACTATTCGTGAAAACTGGGGGAACTGGGCCGTGGCACGCACGCCGGGGTCGTGATGGAAGTGATTCATCTCCGTGCTCGCTCATCGTCCTTCCTCATTGCGCATACATTATCGATTATGGATCCTTGCGCGCGCCGATGATTGTCCAATCGGACTCCTTTATCTCGCGCAGGAGTAGCGATTCGGTGACGAGGGAGGGTGAGGAAGGAAAAGGGCTAACGACGAGGGCTATCGATTGGCGATTGATGGCTTGACGGCGCGGCGCTGTTATCAGTCGACTCGATCGATGGCGCCGCCTGGACGAAGATCGGCCTTACGCGCGAATTTTCGGTTGACGAACTCGTGATAACAGCTGGGCTGATGCGTGGCGGCCGGTGTTAATTCTGTCCTAGCTCGGAACCTCGACGCCAGGGAACTCGTTCAATGATTTTCTCGAATTGGAGACAATTCCTCCTCGAGAATACGTTCGATGATGGTGGTTGGTTCCATGACTCGGTTCCGATAGCCTTTATCCGATGTTCTAGCCTTTTGGGATTCGGGGAAGGGGCTTTTTATCAGTGGGAGGGAATTACTGGGGGCAGGACTCGACGGGGACTCTCGTTCGGGGGGAAGGAGGATTGTAGTCCGCTGAGTTTCAGTTGTAGACGATGCGAGCGAGTGCCAAAACGGCCGAAGAAACTTATGACTAATAACAATAGTAAAGCAGGGAAATTAATAGGCGAAATTACATAAGAAAATTATACAGTTCGCAGATAATTAAAAATACAAGAAAAAATATAGCGATTTTTGACGCTCCGAAAGTGAGTGAGCGATGTGGTGGATCCCACCACGACGCGGGGCGTTGCGGCTCTGCCACAACGTCACAACTCCCCCCGGCTTGACGGAAATACCGGGTGGACGGTTTTTCGTCACATTAATCGGAATGTTCCCGTCGTTTGCACTCACTTTAGCGTCTCAAAATCGCACCATTGGTCGGGTGGGTATAAGAATTTATAAGCTCTTAAATTCGCTAGCGAGCTAATATTTCTGACCATCGTGCCATGCGGTCAACTCTGACTTTACTGACGTGCGTTCTGCGAGACTGTCGGAATGATGGCTGCAGTGATCACGAGGGTCTAGTTGTATTCAACGGGTTCTGGGGGCTTGGTACGATACTGGGGAGAGAAGGGAGAACTTTATCTAGCTAAGGGGCTCGGGGCTCTTGAATGCTATCATCGGGGTGTACTACTCACGATTCGGGTTCCATCGGGGGGGCAGGCGACTCTGATAGTATTGCCAAAAAGGCTCTGGGAATGGGGGGGGACGGCATCGACTCGCCGTCGTCGGGCTGTACTGCCCTGACATCATTGGGGCTAACGGGGTGACTTCACGAAAGGGGCAGGGGTAGGGGGAAACCACCAGGGCTGGAGGGGGGGTCCTACTTGGAAAAACACTTCTGGGGGGGTATGGGCTCAGGGGAGGAGGGCAACTGGGGAATAAGGATCGGTACAGGGGTATCACAGGGCTCGGGGCTGGGGGAGGGATCAAATATTCCATTAACGGACGTATTCCGTTCAGTGGTGGGGCTGAGCGGGGGCGACGTGGCTCGAACGGATCATTCCGTCTATATCTCCTTGTCTCTTGCCTTCTACGCGACTCTGAGGGGGTAAAGTATTCTGGGGCGCTTTGACTCTGGGGCGGCTCTGGTGCTGGGGAGGGGGTGAAACTGGGGTTTGAACTGGGAGAGGGGCACTGGGGTCGTTCGAATACTTCGTACTCCGAAGGTTCATCGGAGTCTATTTCGGGGGGCTCCAATTCATTCACTGGGGTGGCTACGGGGGTTATCGGGGATACATTACCTGATGCTGGGCTGGGGGCGAGCGGAGAAACTCCACGTCTCCGGAAAACGTGCAGAGTCCTGAGTACATCCCGCAAGAAGATTATCCCGTCATCGGGGCCTTCCTTCAGAATGCACTCGCTCAGCTCGATCAGTTCTGATACCACTGGGTGCCGACGGCCAAACCCTTTTTGACCGTGGTACTTTGAACCAGGGCATAGGGGCGAAACTCGAAGGGGGAGGGGGTCCAGGTAGATTTCGTCCTCGAAATCAATAAGCGATCGATCGGGCGTCTCTTGGGGCGAGGTACCGAGTCTATAAGCTGTATTGCTTACTCTAAAGCCAGCTACAGATTCCTCCCCAAATTCCCGTTCCAGGAATCTGAGTGTACTCGCGGGCATTTCATAATACTTTTCTTTTACCAGGGGGGCGCTGGTGGGGGATGAACTCAGATTTAACTCACTGGGGGATGCATCTGGGGTTTTGTGCTCGGAGAGAGTGTCACTCTCCTCTATCTCGTGCGGGGTACTGTCGGGGGCTATATCGAGAGAGGGGGTATCGCAGCAGGAGCTTGCCATCTTGCGGGCAGCGTTCAACAAGGGGGGGGGGGGATAATTTGCAAGGTTTTCACGGGGGGGCTGACTTCCAAACACGGGGTGGCGTACCAAAACTATAGCGTATCGGAGGGCAGTTCAAATGGGCGGCGGGTTTCAAAATTATTGGGAGTAGGAACACTCACGCAACTCAGGGGCTATTTCAATATGTTATATCGAAAGTATCTTCGATTCGAGGAGGGTTTGGAGGGAGGGAAAGGGGTAAAAAGCGAAAGGGGCGACAAAACAACAAAACGAGAAAAAGAAAAAAAAAAGAAAATCAGAGGAGGGTACTAGGGATGAATAACTCGAAAATTTGCGGGTTAACAGGGAGTCGGCGATCGCGCCAACGATTTTGCAATGAATCTATCAATTTTGTGGGGACGGGGGTTGAGGTGCTGCCAAAATTATTGGACACCAAAAAAAAGCGTAAGAAATTACTAGCCCGACTCGGGCACTTTAGTCTACGACACCCAAAAAAAACCATACGGGGCAACTGCAGGAATGCGAAATTATCTCAAGAGTATCCGAGGGTGGGGCTTAAGCCAATTATTTGGGACTGGCAGAGGGGAAATATTCGCGGGCGAGTGGAGGGAAGAAGGGACCGGAAAAAAAAAGGGGGGGCGAGATAATACAGAGGGCGGGAGGGGGGGGGGGGCGGTTAGCTATCCGGGGGAAACGACGAAAAATATTTTGAGTAACAAAATAACTGTGGCTGGGACAATAAATGTTTTCTGCGAGGAGAAGTAAGTACGATTGGGCAAAATAATGGGCCAGTTATTAAAAAGACTGAGTAATTCGAGGCACTAACAAGTAAATATCTCGGGGCATAGGAGAAATAACCCGGGGTAGAACAGCGGGCGATGTAAAAGGGGATGGATGTTTCAGGTTAAATTAAATAGTCGGGGGTAAAAGGGGCAGATATTTGGGGGACCAAATGGACAATCGCGTCAGGGGAAGGGGGAAACAACTGGGGCAGGGTCCAAAAATATTCTTTCGAGTCTACAAAAACGAAAGTTAGCTAGTTCACGGTAAGGAGGAATAAATATTCCGCCTCAAAATAGATAATTATTTAGGGGGCAGGAGAAAAAAAACAATTATGTCAAGACAAAAGGAAATAACTGGGGCTGGGCCAGAAATATTCCTTTGGTTCTACTGGAAGGAATTGAGTAGTTCAGGGCAGAAAGAAATAAATATTCTAGGTCAAAAATAAGCAGTGATTTCGGGGCAAGATACGGAATTCAGGGAAAACGGTGGGCCATATAAACGGAATGGAGATTCCGGGGCAACAGGAATAACTCGGATCAGACAGTGGGCAATGCAACAAAAGAAATGAATATTTCGGGGTAAAGTAAATAGCTCGGGGCAAGCTGTAGGCCGGGCAGGAAAGAATCAAAATTTTGGGGAGAAAGAACTAATTCAGGGCAAAGTGGTGGGCGAAGCAAAAGGGGGTAAGTAACAATTTTGGGCACGGAAAATACTTTAGGGCAGCGCGGTGGGCAATACTATGGCGGGAGGGGTGATCACTGCAGGTGTACGGCGAAGTCTCCACGCGTCACCAGAGATTCCAAAAATACACAAGAAAATCGCAAAACAAATTCAACGAGTTCAAAAAAAAAGGAAAGCTCGCGAGTCAATAAAATCGTTTTGTTGGCACGCAACAAAAATGGGCAGGCACGATAATCCTTCGCGCTGGAGTGCTGTGGTGGGCTGGTCGAACCGGGAGTCACGGGTGAGCACTAGTTTATGGAGGGCAATAAAGAAAAAAAAACAAAGATTTAATACGCTCCCGAAAGCGTCCAATCGATTTCCAAACACCTCCGGAATATCTTAGGAGTTATTACCGAAGCGTTCTGGAAATACTCGAGAGTTCTCAGAAAATTTACCGAGAGCGAGAACTTTCCACCGGTATGGTACTAAACCGCCGGTGCGGTTTCGGAACGCGATTTTAAGGGAATTGACAGGGCCCCGCGTTGGGCGCCAATTTGTGACGGGGTTTTCGTCACTAGTGGCTGAAACGGTTGGAAATAAAGGGGGGTAAAAATTAAATAAATAATAAGCCGAAATTTCATAGAAGAAAATAATAACAAAAGAAAATGGGCTTTATTTCACAAGATATTCTCCTTGGGCGCCAGTTAGTTTTTATAATAAAAATTAACAAAAATAAATCTCGTTGGGTCTCGAATGTTAACAACAATTACGTCTAGAGCGGGGGAAAATGTACAAAACGGGGCTAGCTCGGAGGGAGAAGAAGAAAACGGGGAAAAATGGCTCAACGCTTTTGAGACTCACTATCTTCGGGTCGACGGGCACCTGTCGCTCAGGCGTCTTACATATACCCGTGAGTTTACAATAGAACACAATAATAATAATAATGCACTGAATTACGACGCGCAAATCAGCAAATAACTCGAACGGCGAGGGGCGAAAGGGAGGGGGGGGGGGGGTAGATCACGCGAAAAAGGGGCTTAAACCTATCACCACAGCACTCACTCGCGTTTAAAACAAAAAAAAAATAATAATGCCAAGATAATTACTCGGAGCACAGGGAGAAAATCGATAACGAGCCAGAAGGGCTCGGAGAAGTCTCGATAGCAATAGTTGCAATGGTTCAATCGACCGGCGAAATTGAGACGTGAGCCCCGACGAAAAATGGCGGAACGACCACGTGTTTTTCGTCGCGGCGTTTGGAGAGTGAAAACGACTTACTTGGCGTCGCTTTTATGCGTCGTACGATTTCTAGCTCTTAGATTTACTCCGATGGTCCTCAATACCAAGCCGGTGGTCGTTGAAACGGGATCACTGGGGAAAACGAAAAACTATTCGTGAAAACTGGGGGAACTGGGCCGTGGCACGCACGCCGGGGTCGTGATGGAAGTGATTCATCTCCGTGCTCGCTCATCGTCCTTCCTCATTGCGCATACATTATCGATTATGGATCCTTGCGCGCGCCGATGATTGTCCAATCGGACTCCTTTATCTCGCGCAGGAGTAGCGATTCGGTGACGAGGGAGGGTGAGGAAGGAAAAGGGCTAACGACGAGGGCTATCGATTGGCGATTGATGGCTTGACGGCGCGGCGCTGTTATCAGTCGACTCGATCGATGGCGCCGCCTGGACGAAGATCGGCCTTACGCGCGAATTTTCGGTTGACGAACTCGTGATAACAGCTGGGCTGATGCGTGGCGGCCGGTGTTAATTCTGTCCTAGCTCGGAACCTCGACGCCAGGGAACTCGTTCAATGATTTTCTCGAATTGGAGACAATTCCTCCTCGAGAATACGTTCGATGATGGTGGTTGGTTCCATGACTCGGTTCCGATAGCCTTTATCCGATGTTCTAGCCTTTTGGGATTCGGGGAAGGGGCTTTTTATCAGTGGGAGGGAATTACTGGGGGCAGGACTCGACGGGGACTCTCGTTCGGGGGGAAGGAGGATTGTAGTCCGCTGAGTTTCAGTTGTAGACGATGCGAGCGAGTGCCAAAACGGCCGAAGAAACTTATGACTAATAACAATAGTAAAGCAGGGAAATTAATAGGCGAAATTACATAAGAAAATTATACAGTTCGCAGATAATTAAAAATACAAGAAAAAATATAGCGATTTTTGACGCTCCGAAAGTGAGTGAGCGATGTGGTGGATCCCACCACGATGCGGGGCGTTGCGGCTCTGCCACAACGTCACAACTTTATAATTAAATCTAATTTTCTATATTTTTCTGAACGGGGCTCTGCGGCAGGAATTCCTTTCGAATGTACAACATTCTATGGTCTATAGCTTATCACATTTAAATCTATGCTTTATTTTCTTCATAATAAATAAATCGTAACTCACAAAGGGGCGATGTGGAAATTATCGATACAGGGATGATCTCGCGTAGAAATATGGTCAAAGGTAAACTTATTTTCGAGTTTGAAGACATTCCAATAATATATATAAGTGGTTGTGCTACCGTACAACAATATAATTGAGAATAAAAATGTTTTTATAATGATATTAGGTATTACGACGAAAGGGGTGATTTACCCCCTTAAAAGCGAATTTTTCCGAAAAACCCCGAAACACGTATCGACTAATTTTTCGACCTCTACAAAATGCAGTTGGTACCGTTCGATTCGGAAGAATAGTTTTTATGGTACAGAATAAAATTTTCGAATTAGAGGTTGTTCACCCCTTAAAAACCCTTTCACCTAAAAAGTCTTGGGCGCGTTTTCGATGATTTATCAATATAAATATTTTAGCGTTGGTTTCATTCGAATACATAAAGCGCTTATATGCAAAACTGAGAAACCACCCCGTGAGGTGCCCATCTTCGGGGGTTGTTTTCACCCTGTTAAACCGTTTATGGGCCGATACAAAAAAATACGTGTCTCTTAGTTTTCGATGTGCTACAACATATATAAATTAGATCAAAATCGGAGGGGTCGACCTCCCTATGTTTCCTTGTGAGTCAACTTCAATTACATATATCTCGGGTTCGGGATGGTGAAACTTATTAAAATTTTATATGTTAAACAATACGTATGCCAAATTCAAATAATTTCCTAATTTAACTGTCTCGTGGAGGAACCACCTTAATTACAAATTTTATCTCAGAATATCAATCTCCTGAAATAATAATAATTTTTTAATAAATTTCATGTGAAATGCCGAGATAGAATCACAGTGGTTCAGAAATTGCATCTTATTGCTAATTATTTATCAAAAATCTTTAAGCATTGCGTTCTCACGTTATGAAAAAATTCCTCAGATATAAAAATTCAAAAAAAAATCACACGAAAGCTAGTCATTCGTTACTCTATGGTGGCAAAGACTTATAAGAAAATCGATTTTTCTCAGACTTTCAGGATCCTTCGGTATTATTCACAAAATTCAACGTCGATTGCATCGATACAAATTATGTTTAAATAAGTGTTAAAAGTACTTGTCCGGCCGATCACTTTCCGTTTAAATTGTTTATCCAAATAAAAATCAGGGCTTGTCTAGAACTGATGGTTCACAAGTCACAAGTATTCATGCAGAGGGAATTGAGAGAATTATCTTCAAGTAATTTTTACTTAATTGCACTAATTTAATAAAAAACGGAAACAAATTATTCCGCAATATACAAGGGATTTTATTCTGCATCGATAAATGAAACAAATTGTACATAATACATATGTTCAAGCTTCCAAAATAACTCTCCAGTTTATATTCAATGATGTCAATTTTTACTTTCTACTTATTCTTCCAGCGAACGAATTCCATACGGAATAAGAACTAACCTATACTATTATTAAAAGCATTAAATAAATAATGAATCGCATTTCAACAAATTTTTAACCAGATTCTGCCGTACAATTTCGTTTTTTTATGATTGATTTTTTATTGAATGAATAGTGATGGGCCGGACAAGTACTTTTAACACTTATTTCAACATAATTTGTATCGATCCAATCGACGTTGAATTTTGTGAATAATACCAAAGGATCCTGAAAGTCTGAGAAAAATCGATTTTCTTATAAGTCTTTGCCACCATAGAGTAACGAATGACTAGCTTTCGTGTGATTTTTTTTTAATTTAAAAGCATCTTAGAACAATTTAATAATGTCAAAATTTGGAGTTACTAATAAAATACTTGTCCACTGATTGATATCATAAATTTTAGTGCTGCACGTAACTCAAGTGGTGACTTTTTTCAATTCATTAGAAAATACTTGACCTCGAATTAATATAATAAATTTTAATGCCGCACGTAAATTAGATGGAATTTTTTTCAGTTGATTTAGCTGTTCGAACCAAATAAGAAGAATGAGGCATCGATTTCCAAGTTTTTTTTTTTATGGATGGAATTATCAGCAAACACGATACCATCAATGTACTTGTCCCAACCTTTTTTTCCCTAGGGGAAGTTTATGGTTTGATATCACGTCTTTTTTCTCGAAAGTTTCTTATTTATGTTTTGATGAATATGAAATTTTAATTTAAATTGCTATGAATTATTTACGATTTACTGCTTATAACGTTGATTTCCACGAAAAACGACCTATTTTCGTCAAAAAAGTGATATCCTCAATTTTTCAACCATTTCAAACGTGTCTATAATTTTGTGGGATTAAAATCATATTCCGTAAGGTTTTTCAATGTTTGTATCATTGTGGAATTTTCCCCCTTCATTTATAAATTTTGTTTTCATCTGATTTGATGAAATCATTGTGAATAAAGAAAACATGAAGATTTTTCAATGAAACGAATTTTTGGATTGATTTTCCTTAAAATTTGACAGAAGGAGAAAGAAAAAAATATATATAATGTTCACCAAGTCCACCAGAATTCGCAATTTTCACATATGTTTATTGAATTCTAATGCTAATTATTTTTATTTCATTAAAAAACGCGCTTCCAAGGACTTTTTGAAGCAATCTTTTCCATTCGTATTATCATTCCCAGAGATAGAAAGTTGACGCACCCACGTCGATGCACAAAATTTTCAAACTCTGCATGTAGCCATCAAGGTTCAACCGGACAAAAGAAAAAGTATGAAGTGCCTCAAGACCAACAGAATTGCTTACTTTTTAATATGAGCATTGCATTTTGAAAACATAACTTCTTATGCCATTCATAAACAGGCCATCGCTGACTTTTTGTATCATTCATCATTATTTTTTATTATTGATTATTATTTATAATCCATTTCCAAATCCTATAATTCATGTATAATTTTTATTATTTGTAGATATCCATATTCCATAATCAAAAAAAGGAAGTACTAATACCTGGCATGCATGTCAATACACAGAATTTTCCAAATGCGCAAGTATTCGCTGTGATTTATTCATCTAAATTTTGGTACAGACAGAAAAAATTACCACCGATTCATAAAATTTATTATGCCAAAACTAAAAGGAAAAAAGACAGCGCACTTGAAAGTGAACAGAAGGCATAATTGTTTCATGTATCTCATTCATATATTACAGTTGGAACCAAAAGTGAAAAGATTAGCACACCTACCGCTTCGCAGGAATATCAAAGTTCATAGGTATTTGCTGTGTACCAGTAATACAAACTTTGGTGTTATGGGGCAAAAAACTTTAAAATTACCCGAACCACATTTTTGAAACTTATTATGGCATATTCAATAAATAAAGTGACAGATACGCTGCATGTTGAAGTAAATCAAATAGTGTAATTTAGTATGTCTACATGGTTATACACAGACAAAATATTTGATCACATCCAGAAATGATCAGGCGTAGACTCACACACATGAATTTTTTAATCCATAATGCCAATCGTAAACAAGGTCTGGAAATACTCAATATACGTGTCGCTTCATCATGTTGTCAAGCTTAAGATGTGTTCATTGCATTTGGAAGATACAAATTTTAATATCACGAAAAATAAGCAACCAATGACTTATTGAAATGAATTTCCAAATTCATCATGCAACACTTCAAGTGAATATCTATGTATTTACACGGCCCAAAGATTTTTTAAAACTCGTTTTTGTAAACAAGAAATCATGAAAACTTTTTGTTATGAATTTTCCAATTTATTGACATCAATATGAGGAAATAGAAATACGAATGTCACTCGAATTGTCTAGATAATGAATAGAAATTGGTATGGATACACTGTAAGCTAAGGAGGTGGGAAAAAGGGCCCGGTGAACACAGCCAAACGAAATGAAAGAAAATATGACAACAATACATTGAATTAGACACTTTTACTTGACCGAAGTTTTTCAACATTTATTTGCTTTTATTTACATACAATCACGCATATTTTTTCTATAATGTAATTACACAACATAAAATTTCTGTTTGGAAAGATCGTTTGAGAGGTTATAATGAGCGAAAGTTTATTTTTCTCATATAACTCCCGTTGAAAATTTTTGAAGAACAATCAAGTTCAAATTACTTGGAGATATTATTTTTATTTCTATATATTTTATTATAATTGTGATCATAGAAGAGCCCTGATTTTTTTTTTACGTTTTTTTTACGTCACGTTATGTCCATTAGGAACCCAAGAACATGAGGAAGTTCATGTTGGTGGCAGGAATATGATTTTCGGCTCTTAACGTCGGATTCCGAGAAAAAAAGACCGATTTTTCGTCAAAACTATACTGAAAATATTTCGTCACAGGTCTGTCCTTGGCCTTTAGCGATTTTTTCCCTTTACTCTAATATATTATGGCCATTAGAAACCCAAGAACATGGAGAAATCCGGGATGGGTGCCGAGGTATGATTTTCGGTTAAAAATTTTGGTTTCCACGAACAAAGACCAACTTTTTGTCAAAGATGTACTGAAAATATTTTGTTACATATTTGTCCTTGGACTTTGGTGATTTTTTCCCTTGTACTCTATTATGTTATGCTCATTGGGAACCCAAGAGCTCCGAGGAATGCACATTGGAGGCCGAGATATTATTTTCGGTTTGTCACTTTGGTTTCCACGAAAAAGGACTTATTTTTCGTAAAATTTGATGTAAAAAATTATCGGCACAGATCTATCCCTAGACTTTGGCGATTTTTCCCAAGTCTTCATACCAGGAATGGAGGGATGTGAAGATTTCTTTCATAAAACAGATTTTTTCGATCCTTTTTCTCCAAAATTCAAGTGAGAGATAGATAAAATTTAAAAAAAATCCAACAGAATTGGCAGTTTTATGATATTATATATATTGCATTCTGAAGATAGAAATTTTTATTGCATTTGAAATGAGCTTTCCAATGACCTTTCGATGAATTCACTTTTATTCATATCACTATATCCAGAGATGCAAAGTGAATGCACACATGTCGATGCACAAAATTTTCAAATTCTGCATGTACCCACCGAATTTCAATAGGAGCAAGATACAATATAGTGTGTCTAGACCAACAGAATCGCTTATTTTTTTATTTACGCATGGCATTCTGAAACCATAAAATGTTATGCCATTCTTAAATGAGCCACCGCTGACTTTTTGTAACATTTATGATTATTTTTTTATTATGTTTATTTACTTATTATTTATATATATCCATATTTTATATTTCTTCTGTAATTATTATTATTTATTTATGTCCATATTCTAAAATCAAAAATGCGAAGCGATAATATCTGGCGCATATGTTAATACACAGAATTTTCAAAGTTTGCAAGTATCCGCGGCGGTTCATTTATCTTCATTTTCCTACAGACCACAGATTCAGTTACTTAATTATGCCAATACTAATAAGTAATACAGACAGTACGCTTAACAGCCAACAGAGCTCGAAATTGTTTGATGTATCTGTGCATTGGCTTTCGAAGACAGCAATTTCAGACCTATTCAGTAATAAGCGACTGAAGACTTTAGTGATGACTTTCTCTGTTTATATACTACAGTCGATACCAAAAAGTGAAATGATTTCCACACCGGCTGCTTTACAGAAATATCAAAGTTTACAGGTACTCGCTGCATACTGGTAATACAAACTTTGATACTATGGGGAAAAACATTTCAGAATTTCCTGAACCACATTCTCGAATGTTATTATGTCACATTTGAGAGAAAAAGTAAAAGACATGGTACATGTTGAGGCAAGCGAAATGGTGTACTTTTGTATGTCTCCATGGCTATTCGCAGACTAAATATCTGATCATATCCAAAAATGATCAGGCGTAGACTTACAGACATGAATTTTTCAACCCATAATGCCAATTGCAAATATGAAGTAGAAATACTCTCTATATATGTCCTTTCATAACATTCTTCAACTTTAGAGGTGTCCGTCGCATTTCAACAATACAAATTTTGATATCACGAGAAATAAAGCAACCCAATAACTTTTTGATATAAATTTCCAAATTCATCATGCAACTCAAGGGAATATCTATGCATTTACTCGGCCCAAATTGTATAAACTAGACTCTTCGTTCTATATTTTTCATATTATGTTGTTGAAATCATTACGAGGAAATAGAAATACCCACAACACACATATTATCTAGAGAATAATGAATTGAAATTGGTAGGAATATTCTGTAAGCTAAGAAGGTAGAAAAAAGGGAGTGGAGAGTACAGCCAAACTCAATGAAAGAAAATATTAGAATGCACTAGATTAGACACTTTTATGTAATCAACATTTTTTTTAATTTAAATGATTTCATTAATATACAACCAATTTCGCGAATTTTTTTTTTCAATATTATTGCATGACATACAACCCTAGGAAAAAAAAGGTTGGGACAAGTACATTAAAGGTCCCTCGTTTGCTGATAATTCCATCCATAAAAAAAAACTTGAAAAAAAAAATTTTTTTTTAATTGTAAAAAAAATTATTTTACAAAAAAAAATACAGAACAATTCGAAAAAAAATTTTCAAATCTTGAAAAAACATTATCTTTGAAAATAATTAATCTATATCTATTATTTAAAGTGTCAAAAGAATCAAATAACAAGTCAAAAATAAAAAACCGAAAAATCATGCTTGAAATCATTTTGGAAACCGATGCCTCATTCTTCTTATTTGATTCGAACAACTAAATCAATTGAAAAAATTCCATCTAATTTACGTGCAGCATTAAAATTTATGATATCAATCGGTGGACAAGTATTTTATTAGTAACTCCAAATTTTGACATTATTAAATTGTTCTAAGAAGCTTTTAAATCGAAAAAAATGACATGAAAGCTAGTCTAGAGTCGCGGTAGCGACTCTGAGACAAGTACATTTATGTATGACGAGTCGCTTCCAGAGAGTCTTTACCGGAGCGAGAGTGTTTTTCAGCTGTTTTCGATAACACTCAAAATTTATTTCTTTAATAACTGAATAATTACAGTATTCCAAAGAATCCTGCAAGATGACGTATTTTTTATTTTTTTTTATCTTTCGATCGCGACCTCTACGAACTCTGTAGCTTAACGCATTGAAAAGATATTAATTATTTATTTTTTAATTTCATCAAAAAATGTTGCATTTTTTCGCACACATTTTTGATGTTTATTTGTTTTTTCTTTAGTGACAAATCTGGTGCCATAATACATTTTATATATCTATATATTTTTTTCTGGTGTCATAATACAAATTGTATACCTATATATTTCCATGAATCTGTTCATGCTTCAAAAATTTGGAAAGTGACAGTTCCCCGTTGTATTCAAAAATTTAAGCTGTCAATTTCACGAAATGTTATCGAATCATTCAGAGATTAAAGGATACAACATGTTCGTTTTACCAAGAAATCTGAGTCACGTATTGTGGCCGAATCTTTTTTTTAATGTTCTTTTAGTCGGTGTGATGCTATCGTTTAATGTTCTTTTAGTAGGTATGATGCTATCGAGTAAATCGTTGGATTGGGCTTTTTTTTACTCGTGTTTATCGTTGATGATAAGCATTGGAGTGAATTTAAGTGAAGAATGCGCCAAATGTACATTCGTACATTCTTTATTTTTTGTATGAGCAAAACTTGCAGGAAAAAAATAATTACGCGCGTCATCGTACGAGGTTAGAATGATGTGTCGGTGCATACGCAGTAGAGAAACGATCTCGACCCCTTTTCACCAAGGGCACAAGCAAAATCCATCTCTCGTAGGTGGCTTGATAGTTTTCGATTTCTAGGTCGACGGCTCCATGGTTTTCGATGTCTAGATAGATTTCTCCCAGGTTTTCGAAGTCTAGGTCGACAGCTCCATGGTTTTCGATGTCTAGATAGATTTCTCCCAGATTTTCGAAGTCTAGGTATATTTCTCCATGGTTTTCGATGTCTAAGTATATTTCTCCACGATTCTCAATGTCTAGGTCGACGGCTCCAAGAATTTCGATGTCTAGGTATATTTCCTCATGGTTTTCGATGTCCAGGTATATTTGTCCATAGTCTTCGATGTCTACGTATATTTCTCCATAGTTTTCGATGTCTAGGTATATTTCTTCATGGTTTTCGATGTCTAGGTATGATTCATGATAGTCGTTGCCATTCACATCGACGGCTTCATAGATTTCGACCCTAGGTATATTTCTTAACGGCTTTTGATGTCTAGGTCGACAGCTCTATGGTTTTCGATGTCTAGGTCGAAGGCTCCATGGTTTTTTATGTCTAGGTCGACGGTTCCATGGTTTTTGATGTCCAGATCGAC
Organism: Venturia canescens; assembly: GCF_019457755.1. Taxonomy (NCBI): domain Eukaryota; kingdom Metazoa; phylum Arthropoda; class Insecta; order Hymenoptera; family Ichneumonidae; genus Venturia; species Venturia canescens. Next base: position 3,367,459 of record NC_057430.1, read on the forward strand.
GGCTCCATAGTTTTCGATATCTAGGTCGACGACTGCAAGGTTTTCGAGATTTAAGTCGGCGCCTCCATAGTTTTCGATGTCCAGATATATTTCTTCATGGTTTTCAATGTCTAGGTATATTTTTTTCCACTGTTTCCGTTATCCAGGTCGTCGGCACTATAGTTTTTAATGTCTAGGTATACTTCTCCATGTTTTTCGATGCCTAGGCATATTTCTCCATGGTTTTTCATGTCCAGGTATAGTTCTCCATAGTTTTCGCTATCCCGGTCGACAGTTCCATAATTTTCCATGTCTAGCTATGTTTCTCTACGGTTTGCGATGTCTAGGTTGATGGATCCATGGTTTTCAAAGTTTGGGTCGATAGCTCTATAGTTTTCGATGTCCAGGTCGACAGCTCCACAGTTTTTGATGTCTAGGTATTTTCCCCGTAGCTTTCGATGTCGAGGTCGATGACTCAATGGTTTGCGATGTCTGGATATATTTCATCATGGTTATCGATATCCTGATCGAAGACTCCATGGTCTTCAATAACAGGGGAGATTTCAAGAACCCAGAATATCGTGAATAAATATCACCGGACACTGATAAACATGAAACTGTCAATCTAGATACTGGAACCTAATGAAACATGATACGAGATGAAAAAGATAATGAAACATGGAAACGTCCTCTCAAACATCGAAAAACAATGACAATAACAGTGTTAACATGGTAATCATTGAGAGATTGTTCTCGACCCCATAAACTACAGCGACCTAAATATCGAAAACTATGGAGCCATTGACCTCGCCATCGAAAGCCGTAGAGAAATATACCTAGACATCAAAAACTCTTGAGAAATATACCTGGACATCGAAAACTATGGAGCCATCCCCTTGTACTCCTGTTTATTCTTATTGAACTGCTTCAAGATTGGTGGGCTTGAAGACGCTGTTGCAATAAAAGTAGCGCTGCAGCGCTACAAGAAAACTATTCACACGCTTAATCGCACGGAATGCACCCTAGTTCGGAATAAATTTTCAAATAAAATGTATTGTGTATGATATAAATATTGAATCCAAACGGAAATGTGTAGAATTGAATTGAATATTATAGATGGGTATATTTGTTGAATATATCTATTTTACCAATAATTCAATTTAACACATTACATTTTTGATTCTTTATTCAATTCTCATGGAAAACATTTTATTTAATAACAAATGAAGAATTTATATTCGTCTACGATATTTGTTTGATTATATACTCAGATTTCAATTCCCTACACATTCCATTTTCGTTTTATTTGTTATATCATATGGAAAACATTTTATTCAATAATTCACGAGAAATTGGTTTTTAAATATCCTTTTACATTTTAAAGGAGATTTAAATAAATAAATAAATCCATGCCTCTGCATCTTTGTCATGGCGACAATTTTCATCAGCTCTCCAAAATTGAATATTATCAGATTTGTAGATGATCATTATCATTTTCATTATGCTATTTTATCAAAAATTGGATAGATTCCATTGAAAAATATAAATAAAATAACCCAAGATAGGAGTGACGAATAAGATCAAGGACTACAAAAATATCTACCGAAGAAGCAAACCCATTGTATGGAAAAACACTAAGAAAGTTTAATTCTAGTCAAGGGCTCGACGCATTGAGAAAATTTCTGGTGGTCTGAAAAGAAAATGATGATAGAGATCTTGCGATTGTAATTGCATACGTACAAGCTGGTGACAATGGTTTTGAAATTCTCAGACTTTTGGATACTTCTATAAAAAAATGTTAATAATGCCTGTGCTGTGTGTTCTGCCGTGTAGTTTATGGTTGTCAAGTAAGCAGAAAAATGTTCATTATTGACTTGAATTTAAAGAGAACTTTTAAAAGTCTTACGACTATTGGATGGAATCAAATCATTTGAAATGTCATTTATGATTAAAAGATTTTCTGATAAACGTTTTTCCAAAGTAAAACAGTAATTGCATGTTTTCGATTGCAGAATCTTGTAACAATACGAGCCGCTACCGCGTCCCTTGATCCCCAGTGCTGATAAATGTGGAAGAGGCTTGTCGCAGCTTCACTATTTCTCATTCGTCATTTATTCATGGTATGCTATCGAGTCAGAGCAATGTCAGATGGTTCCGCTTGGTGGTATTTTTCATTTCACACAGAAGTTTTGGAGACTTTGTCGTAACGAACCAAGCTCATGGATTCCCAAAGTATTAGAACTTGTTACGTACACTTTATACTCGCTTTTCTTGTGGAAGGTCATTCCTCGGTCATTCGAGCTTTACTCGACGGACAGGGAATTATTTCTTGTATTTTCCTCGAGTTGACATATTATTTTCACACCACCGTTCATTTCGTCCTCGACACCGCGAAATCTTGGGTTTTTGAAAATTCTGCCATAGCAAAACTAATACGTGTTTTTTTTTTCGTTTCCGGTCTTGCAGAGTCTTGTTTCGCGGTACAATAATAGGAAGGGACCCGGAAATTTGCCTGGTTCAAAAGCAAAACAGGCAAACGAACCGGCAAACATTTTGTTAATCCGAAAGAAGGAGTGATAAAAACGTTGTATTCATCATTTTTAATCATTACCTTTTGATAAAACATCCTAAAACAGAATATAAACTGCACAACTGATAAACTCGTTTAGCGTCATGTTCAATTTTAATTAAAATTCTACAGTCAATTGATTTCTGAAGTAATATTCAAGTTTCAATTCGATTTTTTGACGTCGATAGATTTTGCAGTGGAAAGGGTGCACAATTTCTTAATAATACTTTTAACTTCAAACCGATACGGAGTGATTTTCTACGATCGCAATATTGGTACATCTGTTCGGAAGAACAAAATCAATTGGTCAACATGGTTTTACAAAGTCTCGGGTGCCTCATGGAAATATTCCAAGCTTTTGGACCTCATAATAAATATTCTCATCGCTTGTCCAGATTGTGTGAAATCTCAACTGATTCATACCAAGACATTCCTTGAGCCAGGGGCTTCAAATATATAAGTGGATACTGACAATGAGATTCATGGGTCACTTGTGAGAATCGAAAAATCCGAAATATAGTCTGAAACCTTGTTTATCAGAACTTTCGAAAAACACGAGAAACATTCTAGATTTAGGTCAACAAAATTTTGCTCAACGACCATTTTTCGCAATTTTCACCTATTTTCACGGTATTTTGGAATTCGGCTTCAGCATGTCAAAATAAATATATAGAGAGAGATGGGTATAGGTGAATATATAAACTGCTTTATTGGGTGATCAGATGTTTCAATTTTATGATCATTATTTCAATTTTTCAATGTATCCCATAAAATTTCAGATTTCGAGTACACAAAAAGTCGTCAAATAAACCTGCAACACAGCACGAATGCTGTAAAAAAACTAGAGACAAGTACATTTATGCCCTCTGGGAAGTCATCTGTAAAATCATGGAAATCAATGGTCGTAAGACTTTAAATCCAAGAAACAAAACGTTGTTAAATAAATGCAGAAGTTGCCGAGTACATCGCACTACGAACAAAAGAATTACAAAAGAAGAAAAATAGGACACAACAAATTACAACCACAAAGAATACAAAGACAAAACATTACAAAAACAAATTGCGACTAAAATAAATTAAGATCATAAAAATTTCAAATAAATTACCCACGGAAAAAAATTATATACCAAAAAATTGAAACAAAAAAAATTTGGCCGTTGTACTTGGCGTTTTACTCGACTTTCGAATTTGTGAGTATAAGATACAGGTAAATTAGATAATATTAGCTAGAAAAAAAACGCCAAGTACAACGGCCAAATTTTTTTTGTTTCAATTTTTTGGTATATAATTTTTTTCCGTGGGTAATTTATTTAAAATTTTTATGATCTTAATTTATTTTAGTCGCAATTTGTTTTTGTAATGTTTTGTCTTTGTATTCTTTGTGGTTGTAATTTGTTGTGTCCTATTTTTCTTCTTTTGTAATTCTTTTGTTCGTAGTGCGATGTACTCGGCAACTTCTGCATTTATTTAACAACGTTTTGTTTCTTGGATTTAAAGTCTTACGACCATTGATTTCCATGATTTTACAGATGACTTCCCAGAGGGCGTAAATGTACTTGTCTCTAGTTTTTTTACAGCATTCGTGCTGTGTTGCAGGTTTCATTTGTTACTCTATGGTGGCAGAGACTTATAATAAAATCGATTCTTCTCAGACTTTCAGGATCCTCTGGTATTATTCATAAAATTCGACGTCGATTGGATCGATACAAATTATGTTTAAATATGTATTAAAAGTACTTGTCCGGCCCATCACTATTCATTCAATAAAAAATCAATCATACAAAAACGAAATTGTACGGCATAATCTGGTTAAAAATTTGTTGAAGTGCGATTCATTATTAATTTAATGTTCTTAATAATAATATAAGTTAGTTCTTATTCCGAATGGAATTCGTTCGCTGGAAGAATAAGTAGAAAGTAAAAATCGCCGTTATTGAATATAAACTGGAGAGTTATTTTGGAAGCTAAAACATATGTATTATGTACAATTTTTTTCATTTATCGATGCACAATAATATCCCTTGTATATTGCGAAACAATTTGTTTCCGTTTTTTATTAAATTAGTGCAATTAAGCAACAATTACTTGAAGATAATTCTCTCAATTCCCTCTGCATGAATACTTGTGACTCATCAGTTCTAGACAAGCACTGATTTTTATTTGGATAAACAATTTGAACGGAAAGTGATGGGCCGGACAAGTACTTTTAACACATATTTAAACATAATTTGTATCGATCCAAACGACGTCGAATTTTGTGAATAATACCAGAGGATCCTGAAAGTCTGAGAAGAATCGATTTTATTATAAGTCTCTGTCACCATAGAGTAACAAATGACTAGCTTTCATGTCATTTTTTTCGATTTAAAAGCTTCTTAGAACAATTTAATAATGTCACAATTTGAAGTTACTAATAAAATACTTGTCCACCGATTGATATCATAAATTTTAATGCTGCACGTAAATTAGATGGAATTTTTTCAATTGATTTAGTTGTTCGAATCAAATAAGAAGAATGAGGTATCGGTTTCCAAAATGATTTCAAGCATGATTTTTCGGTTTTTTATTTTTGACTTGTTATTTGATTCTTTTGACACTTTAAATAATAGATATAGATTAATTATTTTCAAAGACAATGTTTTTTCAAGATTTGAAAATTTTTTTTCGAATTGTTCTGTATTTTTTTTTGTAAAATAATTTTTTTTACTATTAAAAAAAAAATTTTTTTTCAAGTTTTTTTTATGGATGGAATTATCAGCAAACGAGGGACCTTCAATGTACTTGTCCCAACCTTTTTTTCCTAGGGGAAGTTTATGGTTTGATATCACGTCTTTTTTCTCGAAAGTTCCTTATTTATGTTCAGATGACTATAGGATTTTAGTTTCAATTTCTATAAATTATTTATGATTTTCGGCTTATAACGTTGGTTTTCACGAAAAAAGACCTATTTTTCGTCAAAATTGTACTGGAAATATTTCGTAGGTCTATCCTTGGACTTTGGCGATTTCTTTCCTATACTTTAATATGTTATGCTTATTGGCAACCCAAGAGCATGCCGAAATACGTGTTGCGGGCTGAGATATGATTTTCGGCTTATAACGTTAGAAAGTTAGAAAAAAGAAAAGAAAAGTGGAAAGATTGATCAAATTCAAGACACAATAAATCCAACAGAATTGTCTTTTTTTAAATGTCGCTTTTGCATTCTGAATCTAGATATTTTCGGGTCATCCACAACGTGCCCTCGATGAAATATATTTCCAAAGTATGCCAGTGGCCAAAAAAAGGCACCCGGAAACATTTATTATGTCAGAACTCAAAGAAGCAAAAAAAATTGAGCGTACTTAATTCAACAGAGCAACAGAATTCAAAAACGTTTAAGGTACCTTCATTGGTTTTGGAGAAAAACAATTTCAGGAGAATTTAGAAATGAATTCAGAAATGTAAAAATTCAGAATAGAATAGAAAAATGAAAATTAAGAAATTCAGAAAAACTGAACAACTTTGTGATGAATTTTTCAGATTACATGCTACGATTTCAGTAAATAATTTGAATGTTTGGCACAAATGCTGCGACACAAAAATATGAAAGTTTGAAGGTATTCGCTCCATACCGCAGTAATACAAACTTCAATACTATTTGAAAAGAAACACTTTAAAACTTGCTCAACCAAGTTCCATTACATATTACCATAATCAAAGATAGGGAGTGATACTTAGCACATATTTATCCACAGAAATTTCGAAGTTCGCACGTATCTGCTGTGATTCAATGTATCTGTGCAATGAGTTTGGAAGACAGCAATTTCAAATCCATATATAAATGAGGAACTGAAGACTTTTGTAGTGAATTTTTCACTTTATGTTTATGTTACAGTGAGAGTCAAAAAGTAAAATGAATAGCACAGTATATAAATTTTATAGTTTGCAGATTTTTGCTGTATTTCAATGATCCAAATCTATAGTATTATAGTTAAAAGTTGTTAAAAGTCATGATGTTACATTAAAATGACATAGCGCATATAACATTCAGAAATTCTGTAGGTTTCCATGATGTTGGCAGGTATTATACTTAATCGCATCCAAAACTGAGCAACTGTACACTTATCGTAATGAATGTTTTCACCAATAATTCCACATTTGCAGTTTGCAGAATAGGAATATTCAACATACAAGTCATTTCATAAGTATTGTTGTCAAAATTTGTGTTTGTCTACCGCATTGCGAAGATTCAACTTTTCATATTATCAGCAAAAAAAGCATTCAAAGACTTTTTGGAACAAGTTTCAAAATTTATTACTCGACAGACCAGGTGGAAAAAGAATAACTACACTTATATCCAGACCAGAAACTGTTTTGAGAATCTGTTGTACAAAATGTGCGATTGATGATCATAGTTGGAAACCTCTTGAATCACGTTACCACAATCAGCATGAAGAAATAGTAGAAAATCATAGGACACATATTAAGCAACCAATTAATAATATGTATCGATCCGCTGCAAACCGATGGAGTCAAAACAAGCATCGGAAAGAGCAGAGCTAAACTGAATAGGAAGCAAAATATGGGAATATTTAAAAATAATGATGACACAAGAAATAAATTAGAAAACATTTATTCGATTGGAATTTCTCACATTATACACTACCAGTTGAGTGTGTTCTTGATTTATTAATTATCAACCATAATATTTCAGATCGCGCAAAGAAAATTTGACGTTATAGGTTGACGCACGTTTTTCCTCACAACCTTGAACTTTTAGAACTCTTTTCGATTAACTGATTTGACTTATCAAGTTTATATTATTTACCAACTATGCGAACGTTCGTTACATTTGTTCCGCCTTCGTAACGTCAAACGCCATTCGTTACCACACAACTATCAAAGCGAACTCGTATACATAATCTAATTACACACATGACATATAACCACGCTATAACTGACGATATATTTACACTGGACAATATCCCTCGTACACTGGTTCAATTGAAGGAATTAATACTTATTTCCAATCGAACGAAATAACCTAGGGAAAAAAAAGGTTGGGACAAGTACATTGATGGTCCCTCGTTTGCTGATAATTCCACCCATAAAAAAAACTTTAAACAAAATTTTTTTTTAATTGTAAAAAAAAATTATTTCATAAAAAAAAATACAGAACAATTCGAAAAAAATTTTACAAATCTTGAAAAAACGTTATGTTAAAAAAAAACTAATCTGCATCTATTTTTTAAAGTGTCAAAAGAATCAAATAACAAGTAAAAAATAATAAACCGAAAAATCGCGCGTGAAATCATTTTGGAAAGCGATGCCTCATTCTTCTTATGAGATTCGAACAGCTAAATCAACTGAAAAAAATTCCATCTAAATTACGTGCGGCATTAAAATTTATTATATTAATTCGAGGCCAAGTATTTTCTAATGAATTGAAAAAAGTTACCATTTGAATTACGTGCAGCACTAAAATTTATGATATCAATCGGTGGACAAGTATTTTATTAGTATCTCCAAATTTTGACATTATTGAATTGTTCTAAGAAGCTTTCAAGTCCAAAAGAATCACATGCAAGCTAGTCATTTCTTACTCTATGGTGGCAGAGACTTATAAGAAAATCGATTCTTCTCAGACTTTCAGGATCCTCTGGTATTATTCACAAAATTCGACGTCGATTGGATCGATACAAATTATGTTTAAATATGTGTTAAAAGTACTTGTCCGGCCCATCACTATTCATTCAATAAAGAATCAATCATAAAAAAACGAAATGGCACGGCAGAATCTCGTTAAAAGTTTGTTGAAATGCGATTCATTATTAATTTTATGTTTTTAATAATAGTATAGTATGTTTCGTCCATTGGGAACTCAAGAGCATGGAGCAATGCGTGTTGCGGGCCGAGATATGATTTTCGGCTGATAACGTTAGGAAAAATAAAGGAAAAGAGGAAAGATAGATCAAATTCAAGACACAACAAATCCAACGGAATTGGCCCTTTTTAAATGTTGCTTTTGCATTCTGAATCTAGACATTTTCGTGTCATTCAAAACGTGTCCCCGATGAAATATATTTCCAAAGTTTGCAAGTGACCGCTGAGATCCAATTATCTACAGTTTGATAGTTGCTGAAAAAAGGCACCCGGAAACATTTATTATGTCAGAACTCAAAGAAGCAAAAAAAACTGAGCGTACTTAATTCAACAGGAGCAACGGAATTCAAAGACGTTTAAAGTATCTGCATTGGTTGTGGAGAAAAACAATTTCAGGAGAATTCAGGAATGAATTTAAAAGTTTAAAAACTCAGAATAAAATAGAAAACGGAAAATTTAGGAATTTAGAAAAGCTGAAGACGTTTGTGATGAATTTTTGAGATTACATGTTACGGTTGGAGTAAAAAATTTAAATGATTGGCACACATGCTGCGACACAAAAATATGAAAGTTTGGAGGTATTCGCTTCATACCGCAGTAATACAAACTTCAGTACTATTCAAAAAGAAATACTTTAAAACTTGCTAAACCAAGTTCTATTACTCATTCTCATAATCAAAGATAGGGGGTGATACTTAACACACATATTTATGCACAGAAATTTTAGAGTTCGCAGGTTCCGCTGCGATTCAATGTATCTGCGCAATAAATTTTGAAGACAGCAATTTAAAATCTATCGATAAATGAGCAACTAAAGACTTCTGTGATGAGTTTTTTACTTCATATATATGTTACAGTTAGTTTTAAAAAGTAAAATGAGTGGCACAGTATATCAATTTTATAATTCGCAGATTTTTGCTGTATTTCAATAATCCAAATCTATAGTATTATAGAGAAAAGTTGGCAAAAGTCATCATGTTACGTTGAAATGACATAGCGAACATTGTATTCAGAAATTCTGTATGTTCCCATGGATGTTAGCAGGCATTATATTTGATCGCATCCAAAACGGAGCAACTGTAGACTTAGTGTAATGAATCTTTTCACTAATAATTCCACATTTGTAGTTTGCAAAGTGGGAATACTCAACATACATGTCATTTCATAAGTATTGTTGTCAAAATTTGTGTTTGCCTACTGCATTCCAAAGATTCGACTTTTCATATGATCAGCAAACAAAGCATCCAAAGACTTTTTGGAATAAGTTTCAAAATTTGTTACTCGACAGACCAGGTGGAAAAAGAATAACTACACTTATATCAAGACCAGAAACTGTTTTGAGAATCTGATGTACAAAATGTGAGATTGATGATCATAGCTGGAAACCTCTTGAATCACGTTACTACAATCAGCATGAAGAAATAGTAGAAAATCATAGGACACATATTAAGCAATTAATTAATTATACGTATCGATCCGCTGCAAACCGATGGAGTGAAAACAAGGATCGGAGAGGGCAGAGCCAAACTGAATATGAAGCAAAATATGGGAAACATGAGAAATAAATTAGAAAACATTTATTCAATTAAAGTTTACAACATCATTCTAACAGTTCTGTGTGTTTTTGTTGTATTTATTCATATATATAATCTGACGCCTTCATATATATAACCTAGCCTACTGACGATATATTTACACTGGACAATATTTCTCGCACTCTGTTTTAATTGAAAGATTATTTTAGTTAACGCTTATTTCCAGTCGAACAAAATCATGAAATCTTGAAGTTTTCGTTGACATATGCATCGCGCATTTTTTATATCCTTTTTCGCACACATATCACAGACTACATTTACGCGGCCGCTTTGATACTGGTTTAGTATATCACAAAATTTAACGAAATAAATAGTAATATGCACTTCGTTAGATGACGAAAATTATTTTTAGTTATCCTGCACGCACTTCGTAACATCATAACCCCAAACGTCAACATGACGTGAAACTTCGGCTGGTGACTTTCGAGCTCTCGGCATGTGACGTCAGTCCGCGACACCGCCGCGAAGTTAGACCGAGGGACATGAGGCCTTTGATGGTATTATATACAGACATGTCAAATTTCTAAATGTGTTAGTAACTTTTGCATAATCTTGAGCCTGTGCAAAGTTTTTTCTCAGCAATTACGCTACTGATCGTGTTGGTTTCGGGCTCATTCGAAAGAGATTTTGAAATTTAGTCTCCAAACTAATTTTCGCTTAACAAAACATTTCTTGAGCTCCGCAATGCCAGAAAATGACATGCCAGTTTTACCCCCACCACCGCGAATCGTTTTATTCAGAGAAAAGATAGTCTCGGCGAGAACCTCAGGCCAGCAGACGACAGGGCTGTCAATGTACTTGTCCCGAGACTCTACCGAGTCTCTTGATAAAATCTGCATCACCCAAAAACACACGGATCACAGACTACATTTACGCGGCCGCTTTTATACCGGTTTAATTCACTAAAAGAGCGGTTTTCTTAATATTATGACACCACATCACTATTTTTACTAAAATAATAAATATTATGCACTCTACTAAACAACAAACATTTTTTAAAATTAAATTTAGACCGTACTTTGTTATGTCGAAACTACGTTTGTTCATGATGCTATCAAAAACCAGCGTTGCCGCACAGTCAATTCGGAGCGTACGTCGATGCTCTGAGAAACGTACCACTTTTGAATAAACTGTACCAAAGTGAAGTTAGCAGCATATATTCACGAATATTTAAAAAATTGATGGTCAAATACACAAAATAAATGTACAGAACGATTATCCGGCTGAATTTTGCTATCCTTTTTGTTTATAATGCTAACGGGATTTTTCTCTCATATGGCAGTCAATGGAATCTTTCTCGTCTTTCTTGTTTTTTGCTCACTTGCAAGTTTTTCTACCTTACCTACAGTGGTGCATAGAAATTACCAACATTGCTGGAGTTTGAAGACAATATTATTTTATTATTTACCTCTTGTTTTTATATAGTCACCAAGAGTACCAAGACACTTATTCTCTCCAGAAATAAATTTTATTTTAAAAAAAGTGAAAAGAACAACGAATAAAATCATTAAGTTTTAACATATATAAACATATGCAATAATCAATGATATAAAAATATGCAACTTAGGCAATATAGTACGATGACATACATTTATTTTATATTATCAAAAAGAATGTAGAGACTGAGACGATATTTTGCTTTCCAAATTTCGAATTCCGACACGATCAAGAATCATCACTGTCTGACTCGATATCGATCTCTTTTGTCTTCTTTTCTTGTTCAAATAACTTGCTATTTGGTTGCCATTCATAGCAGGCTTTTTTATGGAGCAGTTCTTTAGTTAAAATCAAGGCATTGCTCGTACTGACTTTAAGTTTATTGCGAGCTTTGGTCTTGATTAAATTTAATTGTGAGAAAATTCTCTCAGCTGCGGCACTGTTGTGAGGCAGAGATGCGAGAGATTTCATAAAGCAGTGCAATCGCGGAAACATTAATGTTTCTGCTTGGTTTTTTATCACACCGATCTTATTGATGAATTGAACCAGGCTTAAGTTTACACTCGTACTCGACAACTCTTCTACCTCCGGAAGTAATCTCCATTCAGAGTTCAATTCCTCCATATCCTCTTCTTTGACGAGATTTGGAAAGAGTAGCGCCAATAGAATAACCGATGCAATATTCCCAGATGTAGCAACTTTCGGAATCAATATCGATAAAGCTGAGAGGACCGGATCATTAAATTTGATGCGACGCTTTATTTGTCGACATAGCTCGACGTAAAATGAAAGTGTTCGTAGCTTGAAATCTCGAATTTCGTCAGCATACCCTTGTATACCAGTCAACATTGCCTCAACTCGAGCTCCGAGATAAAGTTCTCCAATGGGTTTATACTCACGCACATTGCCGGGATCAATTGACTGCGTAGACGTCTTCATGACGTATTCATTTTTTAAATAATTTTTTAGCAAGGTCCGGTATACCTCCGTTACTCGATCTAATAAACAGTACAGCAGTGAGTCTCGACTTTGAAACTCGAGATTCAATCGATTTATCAAACCGAGTACGTACGATAAAAAGCTAAAATATAGCTTGAACATTGGATTTTTCAGCGTGTACATTATCGTATTTGCAGCTTGCAGACTGTCTTCGATCGCGGCAATTTCGAAAAATTTGATTAGAGCTGGCCACTGTTCGAGAATGCGATTGATCACGGCTTGGAGATGAGACAACCATCGAGTTTGACTCGGTCGTAATAATCGATGGGGTTCTAGGTTAGCAATTTCTTGGCATCCGGCGAACTGTGCCAAACGTTTCGGACTGTGTGAAAAGTACGAATATATATCACGGGCCAAATCCTCAACTGTTCGCGGCAACTGCAAACAAGCCGCGGAAGCGCACAGATGAAACGAGTAACAGAGACAACCCACCACGACCAAATGTGGAAGGGCCTCTTTTAATTTCGCTTGAATTCCATTTAAAGTTCCCATCGTGACGGAAGCATTATCTGCTGCAAATCCAATCATGTTCGTGAGAGGAATTTGATGTAGAGTTAAAAATTCTATTATGGCAGAGTGTAATGCCGCAGCGGTACAACATGGTACTTCTAAAAGCCCCACACAACGATCTCTTATTTCGTTGGTGTCATCATCAAAGTATCGGGCAACCATGACGAGGCATTTGTTCGTGCTTATATCGGTCGTCTCATCAATGATGAGTAAAAACTTCGCCGTGCGTAATTTGAAAGCCGCTTCTTCGAGACTCTCTGGACCCAGAACGTCCACGATGAGTTTTCGCCCTTTTGTTCGACTACAAGATACTTCTTTGGCAATTTCAGAATCTGGGCAAAGGGCAGGCAAAAGCTTGGTTAGATGTTCCAAGAGCTTAAAAGGTAAATTATGCTCTGCAACGAGCATTGCCAGTTTGAAGGCCGAATTTTTTACTTCAGTTGCTTTTTTCAGTCGAGGATTTTCTTTCATCAACAAATTCGAGAGCTACTGAGTGTGACGAAATACTAGAAGTTTTTCGATGAAAATCCGTTTTTTCATGTCGTTGGAGGTGTGACTGCCCTCCTTGGAGTGACTTTTGGCAGGTAGTGCAGAACGGCTTGTTGTTGCGATTCGTTACCCACGGGAAATCGCGTTGCCAAACTGTTTCTCTTTTTTCTTCTCATGATTTTTGGTATTTTTTTTTCCTTTTATTTTTTTCTTTTTTGGCGAGGATACCAAAGAATCACAATCGGTGCTCGACACAGCTTCGCACATTTCCGTCAAATCGCCGTCGATTTTTTCGCTGTCTGTTTCTTGATCTTCTTGGACACAGTCAGATGTTCTACTTGAGAATTTTCGCTTGACATATCTGGAAGGGATTTTTTTCGATAAATATGTATGTAAATATTGAGACTGTTTTTTCAATTGTTTTTATCCTTCTAGATGTAATGCCAAACATATCCGCAGTATGAAAATACGACTTCCATGTTTCCATTTTTGTCGTTATGAACAGATATTTTTTTTTTGTAAAGAATGAATTTTTTCTAAATTGATATACGATATTTATTCGTGAATATTTTCTTTTTATGATTCATTAAATAAATGATTTTTCGAACTTTGCGACTTGAAAGGAATCCCAAAATATTCATATTAATGATGGGAAAAATGATTCGACAACATGCTGTGCTGAAATATACTTACTGATACTGATTTTCATTAATTGCCGGATCTTTATCTGGAGGCTTTGCGTTCGTGCTCGTGCCCGACGTACTCGGACGCGGCTTGAAAGCTTGGGTCTCGATATTTGGGATTTTTTGTGGTATCAAAAACCTACAAAAAAATCTAGTTACCTCTATTTGCTATGCTATTAGGAAAATATTGCCAGTCTATCTTTTTTTTCCTTCATGGCTATCGACGGATTGACGCGGGGCATGTTCTAAGAAGTGTACTGTAATATACTGAAAAATATTTATTTGCTCGGGATGAAGAAAAAGGATAAATGCTACGGTGACATGAGAGAAAGCCATTGAGATTTGAAGATGAAGGTTAAGTTCTTCATTTCGTTGTTTTGACGCAACCAGTTTTATTGAATGCATCGTATCTGGGTCTGGGTAATTAACTTTTAGTTGAAAACTGAGAATCGCTTACCTCTTCATCTCAGTTGCGTAATCGTAATTACAAAAGGCTGGAAAAAATAACGTGGAGCTAGATTTGAGTTGTTGAGACAGGAAGATATAAAAAGGCGGGATTTCGTGTATACATACACGAAGCGACGCCAGCGACGGAATTATGGAACACGAACTGGCAATAAGGGCAAATATACATGAACAGATGGCGCTCAAGTCGCCAAACATCTTTGTTACGAGTTGCGAGAGGTCGCCCAAATCGCATAAGCCGTCGAAGCGCTATCGCGCCAAAAATTCGTAAATATTTTTCATCTTCTCAAAAAAAAATCGAGCCACTTATTTTTATCGACACGGAAAATGCATTCAAAGTTAGATGAAAGACAAGAGTATCGAAAAGTACCACAATCTTTAAAAGAGTACCAATAATTGCAGCGTCGTATTTGCGTACCAATTTAACCTAAAAAGTACCAGAAATGGTACAATTGTACCAACGTGGCAACGCTGTCAAAAACTGACAGATGGTTGTACATATATACGTTGACGAAGTCTGAGCGTGGTTACGTTCATGGAGTGTGACCGTGGATACGTTTATGGAGTTTAAACGTGGTCTGTCAGATGGAGTGAGCCAATCAGAATGCGTTGAGATATAACTCTACTACCACTAACTCACGTCAAAACGCGTATACGTATACGTCGAACTCGTAATGTGTCAGTAACTTTTGCATAATCTTGAGCCCGTGCAAAGTTTTTTCTCAACAATTACGCCACCGATCATGCTTATTTTGGGCGGAATCGAAAGAGAATTTATTAATTAATCTCCAGTTCAATTTTCGAAGCCTCAGATGACTTATGAGTTTCGTATTTGAACAATATGATATGCCAATTTTACCCCCACCACAGTGAATCGTTTTATTCAGAGAAAGTATACTCGGCGAGAGCCTCAGGCCAGCAGACGACAGAGCTGTCAATGTACTTGTCCCGAGACTCTACCGAGTCTCTTAGGCCAGGAAACGGGGGGTTTGGCTGTGATTCATTTCTAATCTGAAAGCCGTCAGTGCCATCACACGCGTAATGGTCCCCCAAACTTAACTGAATAATTGAGGACAAAAAATTATGATCCTATTATTTGTTATCAACAAATTAGTGAAAAAAACGCATTTTTTTGGTTTTTCGCTTATAAAACGAAAACCAATGGAGCTATGAGAAAGCAATCAATAGATGAAATGTAGAGAACAAAAATACGAAGAGAATGAGCCCCGAAACGACCCGATCGATTGACAATTAACGGAGAAAATTAAAAAAAAAAATAAAAAGTAGCGTTTTTTCAAAAATTTCTATCGTCGCTAATCTTAAAGATGGATCATTTTTTTTGTACGATTGTAGGTTTCGATAGATACTTCCTTTGTGAAAAATCCAGGCCCTGTCGGATAATTAGTTTATTAGTTATAACACTCAGAAGTTGAGAGGGTCAATTTTTTTCGGCAAGGCTGATCGCCTGGAGGTCGTCCAATTTCAATTTAGTAAACCGATTTTGAAAGAAGAAGTGTTCAGCTACCTACGTATATCTTCGTTTTTCATCCAAATGGTGAAGAAGTAGGTGAAAAACGGGTGCAAAGAGGAGTGAAAACGACCGAGCGCGTGAAAGTGGTCGAGTGGTGGGGGTTGAACAGCAGTCGCGGGGAGCGCGTATATATAGTAATAGAAGCGCGCTCGGCGCAAGCCATGTAAACTCACATTGGGTTATCTCAGCAACTATATGAGCTATTTCAACATATTTTTTTTTATTCCGGGGTATCTGGACCTGCGGAAACTGATTCTGCACTTAGAATTCGTAGAAAATGACTGGAACAATGTTAATTTGGTAAATGAGGATAAAATTCTGTGGGATAAGTGTAATTTCAAAAGGCGAACAGCTTTTCTATTAAGAAACACATGAATAATTTTTATTTTTCAGTTTTTGTATACATATAATAGTAATAACACTTATTATAAATATTACAAAAGGCAGACTGGAAATAGTATTTATTGAAGTATCTTGTCATCGAACTTTGCAAAGTCCAAGCTCGTTTATTAAGAACACATTTAACAAACTTATTTTACAGTTTTTCTACAGATAAAAGTAATCAAAACGCTCATTATTAATATTACGAAACGCAGATCGGAAACAGTAATTATTGGAGTTTTATTCTTTTAGCGGATTTTGGAACCTCCGATTCGTTGACAAATTCATTCGTACTTCCACCGGGAATGCTAGATTCAATTTCAATCAAATCATCATCCTCCATTTTGCTTTCATTGTCTGACTGTTCTTGCTGATATTGTGCCTCCAAATTTGACATATATCAGTCATACAGTGTGCACAGAGATTTGTGCATTGCAGACCATGTTTTCTACAGCTACACGAAGCATCTATGCACCGTTTGTTACTGCAGGAACACGAAATGTGATCGATCAACTGCTTGGGAATAGGAGGATCGGTACTCCCTATCGGTATTAATCGGTTATCCCTCACTTTCCACCCCCAGTCTGTTGCTATCACATCTGCGTTCCCTAACCACAGCTGAAGTTGATAAAAAACTCTAAAGGCGTGCTGTTTAGCCGCTCCTTCCGTTGGCGGTAAGGTCTCAAGAGCGAATTGTTTCTTCACTCTGACTTTGCTGAAATTCAAATACCGCAAATCGTTTAACGTGAAGGAGTTAGAGTGTTACGTCTTGATAATGTCCTCTGACCCGAAAGCTAAGCCGAAATAGAAGGGAAATAATGAACACAGAATAAAGCTCTATTGAATTCCGTAGAACATAAGAAACGATTCTGTAAAGAAAGATTTCAGCGAAGTATGATGTAAGACAGTCGAAATAACGAATTCCATAACGTAGGAAGAGGAGTAAGAGTGGGTCACACGCCGAAAAAAACGCACCGATTGATCTTATTCGCGGAACATAGCAGTACGTGTGTGTGCGCGCGCGGAATCCTCAAAGAAGAAATATGACATTCTCGAAGCTTCTACGCCGCAAACGAATCAATCGTATATATTCAAAGATCTTTAACAGTATTAGTATGGTTCTCAATAGGTATTAGCGTAAAGGAGAAAAAAGAAATCCTTGTCGGTTGCACGTGCAGATCGTCCCCCTCGTTTAGGAGAAGACCGGAAATACCAAAGGACAGGTCAAATGCGCATACTGTCGATTAAAAATACATCGATAGGACAGTAGCCGAATGGGGGCAAAGCCTATTTAAACTAGGTCACAAAGAGCCCGGTGTGCCATTTTTTCGCCGATCTCGGGAAGCCGTCACTACGTCAGTTTATTTTAAATAATTGAGAAAAAGGACTTAGAAGAATTTTCGTCCGAATCCAGTCTTAATCGGGACTTAGAAGAATTTCGTAAAAGTAATCGCGAATTCAAACTCCAGTCTCAAACCAGTACTTTCGCGAAATTTAAAACGATTGTCTTAAATCAGAATCCAACGAAATCTTCTCTAATCTCAAAGAAATAATCAAATAATTTTAAAACGAACATATTATAATCGACACTACATCTTATCGTCGAACGAACTTCTGTAATCGCTCGAACTACAACGAACTGTTTCCACCAACGACGACGTTTCGAAACCGGACATTGTAAAGGAAAAGAAAGGGTCTAGAAGAAACCCGAATAATAAAATAATCTACGCATACAATTAAAGGAAACTTTGTGAGTACTTGCATAAATATTAAAGACATATATCATCACACCTCAGAGGGTACGCTTGCATGTCATCTGGGTTGCAACATTCGAACTCGCAGAAATGATTCTAATCACTCTCCATATTCAATAGACGTGGCTCTCGTCCCTGGGTAAAGGACTTGAGTGTCTTGACCCGAAAGAAGAGTCAATACCGTGTTACATATACCCCTACTAATTCAAAATCTTCCACGGGGATGTAACAAGAGTTTTCTATCAATTTCCTTTCAGCTTTGTTCGCATACATTCCTCGGATTAGCTCAGATGCATTGCGAGCTATCATGTCGCAGTTGGCGTTTTTGTCATAAAAAATTGCAGCTAAAGATACTAATTTATCATGATCAAATGAATCGATTAATTTATTTTTTCCCATTTTGAAAAAACAAGATGTAGTATCGCATCCGCAGAATGCATGTAAAAAAGCAACTATTGACTACAATTTTTTATGCAGTCAATAGTGCATTGACTGGGATTTTACCTTAAAACTATCACTACTATAAAAATCATCAGGTTTTGAACCTTTATTTTTTTTTTGCAAAAATGAATATTTTTAAGATTTTTTGCCAGCTGCGAGAAGATAACGAGCAAGTCGACATCTTCACCTACAATAATGAATGTTCTTTCGGGATGTACATGAGCATTTTCTACTGCAGTGACAACTATAAGCCTATCCGCGTCTTCGGGAGCAATTATCGTTTGAAAACCAGCGGCTTGCAACCATGTACAAATCATGTTTATAATTCTCGATTTGTTCCTTTCGTTATTGAGAAATTGCTTTTGACTTATGGTAATTAAAGTGTTTTTATCGAAAGCAATTTCACGCCCAATGTTCTTAGACAGTCTCCAAGAACGCTCAACAGATTTAATGGACAATGCCTCGTCATCGGGGTAACCGTCGATAATTATAAAACTGTTCGGAGCGTAATTCCTTGTCGCATATGAAACGTAATCGTTAACTATTCTGTCGATTTGTAAATTATTTGGCCACACGACTTTGTGTAAAAAAAATCCGCCATCAACAACGTGCGTTATATTTTCCTTTGTCGAGATTTCATGGGAAGAATTGAAATTTGAGTAAAATATAGATTTGGTAGTTTTACGCATTCCATTTTCATCAAATAATGATAAAGCTATCGGAGAAAGTTCGTAAGAACTGCAATATTCTTTCATGTCACTTTGATTTTGAATGGTTAACGATATCTTTTGGAACAAGAGCAACGGCGATACATAGACGTCTTCATGAGTGACATTTTTGATCGTAGAATTCGCGGTCACCAAATGTACAACCTTATCGCTTCTCTTATATTTTACATCTGTAAACTTTTTATTCGATGCATTATTCATCAGTGAAAGGAAATTGATAGAAAACTCTAACTCCTTCACGTTAAACGATTTGCGGTATTTGAATTTCAGCAAAGTCAGAGTGAAGAAACAATTCGCTCTTGAGACCTTACCGCCAACGGAAGGAGCGGCTAAACAGCACGCCTTTAGAGTTTTTTATCAACTTCAGCTGTGGTTAGGGAACGCAGATGTGATAGCAACAGACTGGGGGTGGAAAGTGAGGGACAACCGATTAATACCGATAGGGAGTACCGATCCTCCTATTCCCAAGCAGTTGCTCGATCACATTTCGTGTTCCTGCAGTAAAAAAGGGTGCATAGATGCTTCGTGTAGCTGTAGAGAATATGGTCTGCAATGCACAAATCTCTGTGCACACTGTATGACTGACATATGTCACAATTTGGAGGCACAATATCAGCAAGAACAGTCAGACAATGAAAGCGAAATGGAGGATGATGATTTGATTGAAATTGAATCTAGCATTCCCGGTGGAAGTACGAATGAATTTGTCAACGAATCGGAGGTTCCAAAATCCGCTAAAAGAATAAAACTCCAATAATTACTGTTTCCGATCTGCGTTTCGTAATATTAATAATGAGCGTTTTGATTACTTTTATCTGTAGAAAAACTGTAAAATAAGTTTGTTAAATGTGTTCTTAATAAACGAGCTCGGACTTTGCAAAGTTCGATGACAAGATACTTCAATAAATACTATTTCCAGTCTGCCTTTTGTAATATTCCCACAGAATTTTATCCTCATTTACCAAATTAACATTGTTCCAGTCATTTTCTACGAATTCTGAGTGCAGAATCAGTTTCCGCAGGTCCAGCTACCCCGGAATAAAAAAAAATATGTTGAAATAGCTCATATAGTTGCTGAGATAACCCAATGTGAGTTTACATGGCTTGCGCCGAGCGCGCTTCTATTACTATATATACGCGCTCCCCGCGACTGCTGTTCAACCCCCACCACTCGACCACTTTCACGCGCTCGGTCGTTTTCGCTCCTCTTTGCACCCGTTTTTCACCTACTTCTTCACCATTTGGATGAAAAACGAAGATATACGTAGGTAGCTGAACACTTCTTCTTTCAAAATCGGTTTACTAAATTGAAATTGGACGACCTCCAGGCGATCAGCCTTGCCGAAAAAAATGACCCTCTCAACTTCTGAGTGTTATAACTAATAAACTAATTATCCGACAGGACCTGGATTTTTCACAAAGGAAGTATCTATCGAAACCTACAATCGTACAAAAAAAATGATCCATCTTTAAGATTAGCGACGATAGAAATTTTTGAAAAAACGCTACTTTTTAATGTTTTTTAAAATTTTCTCCGTTAATTGTCAATCGATCGGGTCGTTTCGGGGCTCATTCTCTTCGTATTTTTGTTCTCTACATTTCATCTATTGATTGCTTTCTCATAGCTCCATTGGTTTTCGTTTTATAAGCGAAAAACCAAAAAAATGCGTTTTTTTCACTAATTTGTTGATAACAAATAATAGGATCATAATTTTTTGTCCTCAATTATTCAGTTAAGTTTGGGGGACCATTACGCGTGTGATGGCACTGACGGCTTTCAGATTAGAAATGAATCACAGTCTGCGGAATTTAGAGCTCCGTTTCCTGGCCTAAACACGAACGGTGACGATCCTAGCCTCAAAAAACTGCACGGGAAACAGATTATTATTAATATAATCTCAGCAAATCTCCTAATAAATCTGAAAAAAATTGACATTATTTAGCAAGCGTTGCTCATGTTGCCCAAAAAATTTCATATTTTTAGCATCATTTTTAACGGAGATATCACTGAATGTGTCTTGACTTCCATAAGATTACATGTTATTTGGCCCAAATTGTTATTGATTTTTTTCAGCAACGACGCTCCTAAATTGTCTGAAAATTTAACTGATTTTTTTTTTACACTTCACTTTATAAGATGCAATCGGTTTAAAAGCGGTGACATCATTTTCATTCTAATGCCTCAACTTCCTTAAAGCGTTGATGAGTTGATAAAAATATACGTATCTCTTAGATTTCATTGAATTACAACATGTATAAATTAGAATAAAATCGGAGGGGTTTACGTAGATAAAAAAATGTGAAATTTGAAAATAATCGATATCTCAGAAACTACCCACCGGAAAAATTCTAAAAAAATTGCAGTACTGTTTTAAACTGGTTTCTTCGTATTTTCTTGAATTAATTTCTTCCGATTCCGGATAACACTAGCTATCTTGTCTCATTGATGTACTATCGGGAAGTTGTCACGCGGTCAGAAAGTAAGGTGGGAGGGTGTGATTGTCGTCACCCTGTAAATATACAACTCTCGTCTTTTTGCCCTGCGGGCAGTCGGGAGTTAAAAAGGAGATTTTTTTTCTTTAGATCTTTCCAAAAAGGCCATTCTTACAATATATTTCTGAAAATATCGAATTAAATTAATCGAAGTGAAAGTAGGACCTCCTATTTTAAAACATGACCTTTTTTCTTGTTCTCAACAACCATTTCAATTTTTGTGTACGAAATAGAATTAAAAAAAAATATAATACGTGGCATGGGCTTTGCCGAGAACTTATATCTTAAGAGTGGCCAATTACCTATCATTTTATCCAAAAACTCCAACCCTATAATATACTCTCAGCGTGTCTCCTGGCATAGCGTCCAGCTATCACGCTTCCTTAGGAAAGCCCATCCTACGTCGAAATATCGTGTCTCCTGGCACAGCGTCCAGCTATCACGATATTCTCCTCGATCTCGGCAATGAGTGTCTCTCGGCATAGCGTCCGACTATCACTCGGGAACGAAATCACCCTAAGATCTCCGTGACAAGTGTCTCTCGGCATAGCGTCCGACTATCACTTGCTATAGAAATCTAAACTCCTTGGCACAGCCCAGGCCACTCTTAAGATATAAGTTCTCGGCAAAGCTCATGCCACGTAATTTATAATTCTCGGTATAGCCCATACCTCGTTAGTATACTAAGTCCTCGGCATAGCCCATACCATTCTTATCTATCTCATCATTTCGAACACACTAAATTAAGTATCATCCCAACGCCACTCCTAAGCCACCCGATAGATCAGAAAATCTCAATCCGAATTATGTGTTAAAAGTCTCTCGACATTGCGTTCGATTATTCCTCTACATAAATCGTTCGAAGAATTCCTTTATTGTTGTGTCTCTCAGCACAGCGCCTGACTATCACACAATAAAGGGAATTCCCAAGCCCCCACCTCCAGGTTACCAAACATCCATCCTCGTCCTAACCGATGATGAAAAAGTGCGCCAGTGCGGTCCGTATGTAAACACGGCAGCCAACGCGTTCGTGAGGTTGTGTTCCTATCTCGGTCTCTCTCCTTCTTATCTGCCTGTCCGAAGATCCACACAGCTGAGCCGGTCATTAACCCCAAATCAGATGGCCAGCACAACAAATAGAAATAAAAGTCGGCCTCCCCAAACCCGTGAAGCCGCTGGCGGACAATTATTTCGTTTCAATCTTTTATAATTTGAAAGAAATCAATATCTTTCGAATTGTTGATGTCAGACAAAAAATGTTTACTACGTTACATTCTGTATTCATAATTGCTAAATGAAAAAAGAAAATAAAAAATTATACCAACGTACATTGACTCAAAAACCATTCTATTCATACATCGTTTTTTCGTATGCAGAGGTTCAGGAAGTCATCAGCTGTCAGCGACAGCACTCCTCGGAAGTCCCGATGGCTCCCGCCATCCGCTGGATGTTTATGAATTTGCCGAAGAAGATTATCGAAATCAGAATGAAAGCGGTGGAACCCACTATCAGAATGGAAGATCCGGAGCTGGTCTTTGGGAGTGCCTGCTCAGCTGCAGGCATCGGCTGGATCAGCAGCTCGCCAGAAGAAGAGTACGCAATTTTATTATTTACTTTTTTCTATTCTAGCATCTTTAATGGTTTTACGATGCTTATCTTCATTGAGAAATAGATTTTAGATTAAGTGAGTTAGTGTTTAGCGTTATATATTTTCCTATAGATTTTTATAGATTTGTACAATTGATATTCATATTTGAAAATTCATATCTGTGTTATTAGAGTGTAGAGATTAGCGCAATTTCTATCCAGAATCATAGTCAGAAATCGATATCATATGACTAAATTTATCAAATGGGAATGGTGAAACAATAGCTTTTCATTTATGTTTGCATGGAAAATACTTGTCCCGTCATCAATTAATATTCACAAGAACAGTATCGTTTTAAAGTTATTTAAGTATTCCATTCGGTTTATATGGGGCTTTCCATGCCGATTCAACCTGAGTTTAACCCTTTAGCTCTCCCATTCTGTTCGGAGTTTTCAAAAATATATTGTAGTATTTCTGGCGAGCACTCAGAATTATGTTTTTGAGCAATTTGATTCACCGATGTCTTAATAAATATATCGTAACGGTACGCCCCTGGCGTCTCCGCGCTACGCGTGAATTCAAGCAACTAAGAATTTAGGATCAGGTATGAAAAGAAGCGAGAATGCAAGATTTAGATATAACAAAATTAATTATAATGTTTATTCACGATGTCATATCAATGTACAGGCAAAGAAAGCGCAAATCATCGGTGTTTTCATAGTTAAACTTAAAATTCTTTCCTTTTTGTCAAGAAAATTGTCCAATTTTTATTCTCGTGTAAAATTTTTCTATATTCTTAAATATTACTGATTTTTATAATTCTTTGATTCTAAATTCAACCAATTTGGTTTGTTTTGTGATTCTTTACTATTTCAAATTAATATTCTTTGGCTGTATTTGGGGATGTAAGAAGAGGATTTCGATCTAATAAAATACGAGACTTTATTTACCCGTCTTCTCTCATTCGCCATATTGCTTTTTACTACTGCCGTTCGGCACTTCAACGCTAGGGACGTTACAATCGAGAACAGGCTCAATATAATTCAACTCAGATTGATTGGTTGAAACAGTTCCCGCTTCAAAGAGGAGCGGTGACAACTTAGGCTTTCTTTGAAATAAATCTTTCATTTCCAACAATTAAATGAAACTTTTTTTTATGGGGGATTGAATCAGGGGTCTACAGCAAGAATTTGCAGATACTACAGAATCGCAAAATCCCCTCCCTCTTTAGTATAGGATATCATGATCAATACTGAGAATCTGCAGACCCTACGCAATTGCAGGGTCCCCTCTCTCAATAATGGAACAGAAATGGGTGCCCACACTAGAAATCTGCAATCCGTACGGAATTGCGCCGATCTCTCCCTTTTTGATCCCTGCCCTCTCGGTATGAATTTTAGGTTATATCGTTTCAATTAAATTCAATCATTTTTCTTACTGCTAAAATTCAGAAACACTTTTGAATTATCGAAATTTTTCTGATTTTCATTTTGAAAACGAGCGAAAAACGCGTAATTAAAAATCAATTAATTCATAAAGGCGAGTGCTACAAAATTTCCCACAATCGGCGAACGCAATAGTAGTAAGGCTATGCCAGTTCTAACCCATGGGGCTCTCAGGGGGGAGCGGGGACGGGGGAGCGCGGGGACCGTTGCGAGGCTGCACGGCATGTGGAGGAGAAGGTTCTCGCACAGCGGGGGTGCGGCGGCACTTTGAAGAGACAAAAGATTTTTTTACACCATACCCTCCAATGACTGATTTATGTTTCTGGTATATCGGATTGAACGGAATTTTCTTTTTAAAGTGCTCTTGCCGAAGATGATCTTAATTATCGGACTCCGTGACCAAAGATGTTTACATGTCACACTAATGACAAATTTATGTGTCCGGTGTTACGTATTTTATATTGTAGCGCAAGTTCCGACGAGATTTCTTTTTCAAAATGCCCCTCCCCCAATTTTTGCTTAGAGGATTATATTGTTTTTCTCAGAAAAAATGAAAGTTTGCATCAGACTGGAAGTATTTGCTCTCAATGACAGATTTATGTGTCCTGTGTTACATTCCTGAGATGGCGATTTCTTTTTTCAAAATGCCTCTCCCTCGACAAATTTATGTGTCCTGTGTTGCATCTTTTGTATTCCTGAGGTGGTACAAGTTTCGACGAGAATTCTTTTTTCAAAATTGGATCATTACTGAAGTCGAGGTCGAGATGGAAAGATGTGCAAGTATGTATGCTATCCACCCGGCGAAACATCCATTGGCATTAACAGCAAATGAACTTGAATCATTACCGAAGGCTTTGCTTTTGAAGTATTATAGTGCATGCATTCCTGTTTTATGGAATCGTTTACCCAAGTATTTGCAGTGTGATAGTGAAGTGCAATCATATCAATTGTGCTACGATCATTTTAATCAACCCTGGCTACATACGCATATTGATTCTTGTAGACCTAAACGACGAGATTGTGAAAAGTGTCACATAATGGAACGACTTGTGAATATCTATACGACTCTACGCATAAAAAATCCCTGTGAAATGACATCGGAGGAGCTCCAAATTATATCTCCTACCGTCTTTAAACAATGTTTTAGTGAATATACAGATATTCTGTGGGATCGTTTACCCGAATATTACAAATCCGATAGTGAGATTGCATTATTACGTCAGTAGTAAGGCTACGCCGGTTCTGGCTCAAATGGGGGCGAGGGGGGAGCGGTGTGCGGGGAAGCGCCAGGGCCAGAGGGGGGCAGCGAAGGGGGAAGCCGCGCGCCGTAGGGCCGTGTGTGTGTGTCGCACACATTCTCGCGGCCCTTGAAAAAGAAGGAGAGATAGAGCCGATGGTGAGTGTGAGAGAGATGGAATGAGAAAAATCGTGTTAATTTATGACCAGTGCGTTACGGATTTGTCTTCGCCTCGGATGCAGATAAGGGAGGGGAGGGGGGGCATAACGAAGGGTCTGCCGTTGGAGAGAGAGGTGTGAGAGAGATAGAATGACCGTAGAGAGCAAAAGCATGAGAGAGACGGAGTGAACGAGAAAAAATATTCTCTAAGAGTTTTGAACTCTGGGTGTATGTCAAGATGTAAACATTCAGTTTGAAATGCCACTGATTCGTCATCGCTCATGTGCGGGCCGGATAGGGAAGGGTCTGCAGCAAAATTATTCTACAATAATTCTATAAGAGGTCTCAAGATTTTTTTTCGACATTTTGTTGTATATTTTTTTTTTTTTCAAGACTTCAGTATGAAAAGTATTCTCAAGATGGATAGATGTGCGAGTATGTATGCGATCCATCCGTTGAAAGAACATTGGATGCTGACTAAAAATGAACTCGAATCAATTCCTAAGATTCTGCTCATAAAATATTATGGTAAATTCATTCCATCGCTATGGGATCGATTACCTGAACATTTGAAGAGTGATAGTGAAGTTCAGTCTTATCAATATTGTCACGATCATTTTAATCTACCGTGGATGTCGACTCATATTGATGCTCTAGGACCAATACGTCGAGAGTGTGAAAAATGTTGGATCATGGAACAACTAGTGAATATTTATGCAATTTATTGTATACGGAGCCCTCGTGAAATGACGGCGGAAGAACTCCTCATTATATCGCCATCAACGTTCAAGAAATATTTCAGTGACTTTACGGATGTTTTGTGGGAGCGTTTTCCATATTACTACAAATCCGACGTTGAAATTCAATCGTTGCGTCGATGCCATGATCATTGGAATACGTCTTCGATGGAAGATCACATTGATGCTCCGGCCCCTCTACGGAAAAATTGTAGAAAATGTCGGGAGAGGGAGGACATGTATGAGGTAGAGGGGGAATAACCCTAAAAATTCAAGAGAAATCGAGAGCAACGTCGTCGTCAGTCAGCTGCTGCATTAGTTCGAGAGCAGACGAGAAAAAAAAAAAAAAATCACTCTTCAAAAATGGAGTTTACATCTTTGAACAAAGTTGCCACGCTGGAAAACAACATACCAACGAAGAAGCTGATTGAACTTGAGGTCGGGACTGATCATCCAATTCATCATATTCGATCGGTGAAAACGAAATTTGGAAAACGATACATCGCCAACATCGGAGGTCAATTCATGGTTTTTCTACCGGGGAGACTTTCCGAGGCTTTCGACCAAGACGAGGATGAATTCAAAAAGCTGTTGGAGGCGGTTCAAGCGAGAGAACTCTACATGGAAACGTTTGCCGACAAGTGGAGTAAAATTTTGTTCAAACATATTCCAAAATCTTCGTGAAGAGAAAAAAATGTATAATTGTGATCATTATTGAAAAATCATACTAATAATAGTAATAATAATATGAAATATTGTAGACTAATTGGAGGAGGAGGAGGAGGAGGAGGGCTTGCAATAAAAATATGGAAAAAGTCTCATCGTAGAAATGTTTTGTTTATTTGAAAATCCCTCGTTCACACAATGCTAGATATACATATAACCAACTTCTGAGCGATTTCACATTCGCATTCGCACAATTGTATTTCGGATTGTTATGGTGATGGTGAGGACAATCGAGGCGACTTTTCGGCAACTTCTGCAACGATGGGCAGTCCAGAGTCTCCATATCGATAATTTCCGATGACAGATCCAAGAAATTCTTCAGCCACAAAGACTTTTCGCTCCCTTTCACGTATATAGCACGAGCTCGTTGTAAGATTGTTTGAATGATTATTTTCGCTGTTTTGTATGGTAGATACTCATAGTCCCATGAAATCCCGTGAACATTTCGTTCCAACCATTTGTTTGTTATTTTATATCGACCGGATAGCGCGTCCCAAGTAAATGGTGATTTGAAGAACAGCGTTAGAGGTTTATAAATTTTGTCGTTGGCTCGAATAATTGATATTTCTTTCGGGATAAATTCATTGCGTGAGCCCTTAAAACCCTGGAGATCAACGATAAAGTCCATCTCGACTGACGATTAGTAAAATCATCACCATGACTTTATACCAATTTTTTCACCCCACCACTCACAGGATTGTATTCAACGATGCGATCGTGTAGAATGAGACAGTATGCGCATGTTTGAGCAGGAATATTTGTGCTTGTTTCAAATTCAAGGCGTACATCAACAGGTCCAGACTTGAGAGAATCGTTCTGCTTCGAGCAGTCAACCACAATGAGAGGAGCATATTTGAGAAAATCCGTTTTTGTAAGCCACGGTTCGGCCTCCTTATTGTAGTACATCGGTTGAAAGTTTGTATACATATCGTATAGTACTGCATACTGATTTTGCGGTATATTCAAATTCATGTTACCATAGGGATAACATTGTGAATTTAAGTATAATTTTACATCGGTAACATTGCAATGATCAAAATTGCTCGCATTTTGCCTTTTAACGCTCTTTCGTCCTGTTTGGAACGCTAGGATCACATATCGAGGTTTTTCCAGCTGTGTGGATGTCTTGACAGACCACACGTGTTTCGATGTCGCTGGTAACATTGGATATTCATACAATTCCCACGTACGAAAACTCATTGGAATTGGAGTATCTTTGGCGATGAATTTCAACAGTTGAATTTTCTGTTTATCTGCCACGGTGACGTATGGAACGAGCCATTCAATTTTTCGTAGTGTAATTTTATAATCTTCAGCGGCTGCTTGAACTATTGCATTATCATCGGAACGTGATCTAGTCAAGATCAATTCGTGTTTTGCATTCACCACCACTTTTCGATAATCTTCAGCAAATCCCAGCAGCATGCTCAGTGGTATGCATACGTCAAAGTTGCCTGCTACGTCTACAATTTGTTGAGTCTCCTCAACATCGAGCCAACCGGTGTTCTCAAGCATTGCACTTCTCGCCGACGAATGAGATGTATATTCTTTGATGAGAGATGTGATTCCCACATTTTTATTACGATCGATTTCAACTGCGTTAAGTTCATAACGCACCTCCTCGAATAAATGACAAATGGCATTGTTGACGAGGCTCGTTGCAGCTAACGCTGTACCATCCGCCTTTGTCAGTTTACCGCAAATGTGAATTGAACTTTTGCGCGGTAAAATTGATAAATCTTGATGTTGGATTGAAATACGTATTTCATCACTATTGTTGTATGTTGACGATGCGTATGGTTGATGAGCATGAACCTCATAATGTATGATGGATTCGTCAAACATGACGGGTGTCTGGATGTTTATGATTTCTTCCTCCATCGCAAGCAGCAAATGCACAACATATAATTTCTCACACGGCAACTCCACGAATGTTGAGACCCAAACTCTTTAATAGTAGAAGGTTTTGAGGTGTTAACGCTTTCAGCGTCGTTCGACGACTGGTGGTTTCGTAATCCCATGTTGGCTTATTAATATTGCCAATACGGTGATTGTAAATTATCCCCATCGAGATTTTATATGAAGTCTTATGGTGATTACTTCGCCGCGAAAATTTATCAAATCTCCGTCCTGATCAACAATACGAAGTTGTATATTGTCAATTCGCCGATTTGTGATTGGTAGATAAATGACACTCGATGGTACTTCGATGATTTTATAGCCAGCCGGTACAGATGGAAAAAATTCATGAATTGTGTGAACTTTTCGTCCGTTGATGTATGCACCAGTTGTTATGTTACACTCGACTCGGATGGCGTTCACTTTGATAATGGATACCGGCAAATCAGACACGTGTCTTTTATTGGGTTCCAATCGACGCGATGTAAAACCCAAAAGAGGTCCAATAGAATTGTTCGATGTCAAATCAATCGATTGATTACACTCAATTTTACTACGTAGCGTATAATTATTCGGCTTAAGCTGAATTTGTATGTTTGTCAACTGAGCTTTCAAATATTTTTCAATATCTTCAATTTCATAGCTGCCCGTTGGAATGGTCAACACTTGCGTTCCAACATGAAATTCATTGCAACCAATGTCAATATTTGGAATTGAATTGAACGTGAGCAGCTCGACGAGTCCAAGAGTATAATTTTTGTCGGGCGATAGTTCGATGGGTGGAAAAAATTGTGCTTCGAGTATGGAGGATGTGCCAGTGATGGTAATAGTTAAACTGTCATCCATGATGCTCGCAACTTTAGAACTAAACACATAGCTCCATAATCTTTATTTATATAGTTTATAATTGTCTCGCCGATTCAGTTGATTACACAAAAATTTTAAACATAAATGTCCACATATTATCGTGTCATATTCTTGATATTTTTTATAATTATATTTCACGCTACCAACATTAAAGTATTTCATGAGTTCGGGTGGAGGTGGAAGATTGCCAAAGCTGTCAAAGTATGTGATTCCTCGGCCAGATTTTTTATAAGCAACCCAGTGTGTACCAGGTCCCACATTATCATCCAAATTAACGATTGCTGATTCTTGCTCGAGTGGTCCGTCTGCAGGTAAAGTGTCACGCATGAAAACACCGCGAAAGTTACGAATTTTCATGGCTCCCGCATACTTTGGCAGATCGATGTCGGTGAGTGGTTGATGTGGTAGCGTGATTATACGTTTTTTGATCCGAGGTAAAGACCCAAACCCTGTTTGTATGGTTTCAAGTGTAAACCTTTACCCAAAGCGATGGCCTCGAGTGTTCGATTGTGACGCTTACGTCCGTCCAATTCCTTTTTAGCCGCTTGAGCAGCATTTACAGCTTTGACTATTGCAGCACTGCCACCCGACAATGCTCCAACAGCGCTAAGACCGGCAAAGATGGGTACGAGGAAGGGTAATAAACCGCCGGTTTTTCGAGGAACAGGTAGAATCCTAGGCGTGCGTACTTTAACGCCCTTTACACCAGCTCGCGCACCTTTCAGTGCAGACATTACGACTTTACGAGAATCATCACTACGTATAATTGCTTTCTTCGCAGCACCGATAATCTTTTTCAGGCAAACACTTTTCGGGCGTTTCATACCCAATCCAAATTTCCTCTTAGTCTTCATAATGTTCGTCACAGCCCAAGCACTTGCTCTTTCACCGAGACTCGCGTCTTTCGAGGTTACACGCTTCCAAGCTTGTTCAGCCAAAACTTTATCCGCCAAATGTCTTGCTTCCAAATTGTCGCGATTTTTCGAATATGCGATATCGTGCTGTTTGCAAGCTGCGTCCAGCGGATTTATACCTGGATCACCACGAGCAAGACGTTTGGCCAATTTTGTGCCAGGTCCACAATATTGATAGCCTGGTAGATGCAATTCCACCGGGAGATTGTTAATTAGACTGTTGACAAGACCTTTGCCATGCACAATCATTACCACGCGGTGGTCGCAACACGACTGATCAGTATTATATTATAAAGTCGCATTTATATGATTTTTTCAATCAGTAGCATGCGCGATGAAGATGAAGAAACAAGGTGGTCAACTTCCCGTAATAAATTTCGATGAACTCGTAGGTGATGCAAAGAAAGTGAAGCGTCATGGGAACATACTACCTAGTAGCATTCGTGCCGTGTTTTGTGGACCATCGAATTGTGGAAAAACGAATGCTCTACTTACGCTCCTGATACATCCAAACGGTTTGAGATTCGAGAACATTTATCTCTACTCGAAATCGTTGAAACAGCCGAAATATCGACTTCTCGAGCAAATGCTCAAACCCGTGAAAGGAGTGGAATTCTTCCCATTTAACGAGCATGAACAAGTTGTGGCCCCCAGTGAAGCTCGACCAAACTCAATATTTATCTTTGATGATATAGCATGCGAAAAGCAGGATAATGTGAGAGCATTTTTTTCCATGGGGAGACATGAGATTGTGGACAGTTTTTATCTATGTCAAACGTATACCCGTATCCCGAAACATCTTGTGAGAGATAATGCAAATTTTGTTGTACTATTCAAGCAAGACGATATGAATCTAAAACATGTGTATAATGACCATGTGAATACTGATATGACTTATGCGTGCTTCAAAAACATGTGTATAAAGTGTTGGAAGTCGGACAAGTATGGATTCATCACGATTGACAAGGAGAGTGAATTGAATGCTGGAAGATATTGAAGAGGATTTGATTCCTTCCTCACCGTCGATGATAAATGATTGTTCTTTCAGTTTTAAAGACAGTCTAGAGTCTGACTTGCATACGTCAACATGAAGAGCAAAGAACTTTTAAGGGAGAAGGCTGTATTGAATGAACTTGCCAAGGCAAGTGATGCAATCAGACGGAAACATCGAATGTTGAAAAGTGGACGTGATAGTGCTCAGCAGAGAATGCAAGATGTGTTTAAACCGATTGTCGAACCATTAGAGGAGCTAGTTTCGTATACGAAAAAACCGAAAATTAAGAGTGAACGTATGAATGTTAAGAAGGAGGAGGAGGAGGAGGAGGAGGAGGAGGAGGAGGAGAAGGAGGAGTCTCCAAATTTCGGAGAAAATAGCATGCAGCAAGATATTCCTTTCAAAGACGATATGTGGCATGATGCAATTACTGATGAGAATGTCGATGTACCCGTAACTATAAATAATGATAATCATGATGATGATGACGATAATTTGGAATCATCTGAAGATGTTGATAATTTGATACGTGAATATTTGGGTCTACTGCGTAGTAATAACAAAACAAGATTAGATGGCGTGTATGGAGTACGAAACTTACTCGTGTCAACATGAAGCGCAAAGAACTTTTAAAGGAGACGGCTGTATTGAGTGAACTTGCCAAGGTGAGTGATGCAATCAGACGAAAACATCGAATGTTGAAAAGTGGACGTGATAGTGCTCAGCAGAAAATGCAAGATGTGTTTAAACCGATTGTTGAACCATTAGAAGAACTAGTTTCATATACGAAAAAACCTAAAATTAAGAATGAACGTGTAAATGTTAAAAAGGAGGAAGAGGAGGAGGAGGAGGAGAAGGAGGAAGAGTCTCCAAATTTTGGAGAAAATAGCATGAAGCAAGATATTTCTTTCAAAGATGATATTTGGCATGATGCAATTACTGATGAAAATGTCGGTGTACCCTTAACTAAAAATAGTGATAATGATATTCATGAAGATAATAATGATGATGATGAGGACGATGATAACTTAGAATCATCTGAAGATGTTGATAATTTGATACGTGAATATTTGGGTCTACTGCGTAGTAATAACAAAACAAGATTAGATGGCTTGTATGGAGTACGAAATCTCGCTCAAAACAGATTAATGATTGGTGATTCACCGATTCATTTCGAACTCGATCATATAGTGGTTGGAGATGAAAAGTATCCCAAAAGTATTGGCTTGGTGGAACTGTTGTTTAAAAAAGAGCCTGAACTCAAATATATAACTCCAAATGACTTGGAGAAATATCAGAAAATTGTCATTACAACGAATGCTCATAAAAAATTTTATAAACGCACGGGTGCAGTACGTCAGGATAAAAATAGTAAATTCAAAAATTATATATCCCACATGCTGCGTAGCAACGATAAGAAGGGTGGTGCTCTGCCCCAGTACAAGGTAGCACAAAAGCATACTTCTATCGACTATGTTTATTGGGATGATCCGAATGAACTAGTGGATCGTCTTCGTTTATTGCTCGGATCGCAAGCTGCTGGAAACTCATCACATTCGAATGAAATCATATCGATTATCGAGGAATTGCGTGAAGCTGAAATCATTTATTAACATGTGAGGGCTTGCTTTCATCCACATTCCCAACATGAGCGTCGATGTGTTTGGACGAAAGTTGAGTAGACGTGGTGGTACAGGTCCTCCGGGTAAACCAGGTGCTGGATTCAAAATTACATCAGACGGTCATTACGATTTGGAACGAAAACGATTGGAAAACGTTAGCGACCCAATAAATGCCAGAGATGTTGTAACACTCGGTGCATTAAGTAAACACATTCATTCTATAACTCATAGTGTGACTCATATAACGAATCAAAGGTGCGAATCGAATGTGGCTGCTCTAGAGAAGCGTGTAAAAGATGATCTCGCCACTCTACGCAAGGAGATGAAAAATTTGGAAAGTACAATCGCGGAGCAAATAAAAGATGATCTTACCATCCTGTTGAAGGAGATGAAAGATTTGGAAAATGCAATCGCGGAGCTTAAAAAGTGAAAAGTTGCGAGAGAATGAGCGTGCCGCGGTGGTAGAGGAGCTACACAAGCAAGCTCGACGAAATTACCCACGTCGACGAGTGGATATACGCGGTCTGGATGAGACTTGGCAAGCTGATCTTGTCGATATGTCTGCATATGCACAACACAACTCCAAGTATAAATTTCTCCTCACCGTCATCGATATATTCTCCAAATTCGCCTGGGCCGCACCATTGAAGAGTAAGAGTGGAAAAGATGTCACCGCTGCAATGGAATCAATTCTCAGCAAAGGACGCATACCCAAAAATCTTCACGTCGATCGAGGAAAAGAATTTTACAATACGGACTTTAAGGCCCTGATGAAAAAGTATAATATACATTTGTATTCAACATTTAGCAACTTGAAAGCATCAATTTGTGAGCGCTTCAATCGTACACTCAAGAATAAAATGTGGATGCAATTTAGTTTTCGCGGAAGCTGGAAATGGATTGATATTCTCGAAACCTTAATTGAGAAATATAATGCTACACAGCATCATACGATAAAGATGAAACCGAAAGATGTGAACGCTGCGAATGAGGCGCAACTATTGCATAACGTATATAATAGAACTGTGGATGGGGAGAAACCAGCAAAATTCAAAATTGGCGATAAAGTACGCATAAGTAAATTTAAGAATGTATTTGAGAAAGGTTATACGCCAAATTGGACAACGGAAATTTTTACAATATATCGAGTGAGAAAAACTAATCCAGTTACTTATAATATAAAAGATTATCAAGAGGAGCCCATCGCAGGTGGTTTCTACGAGCATGAGCTGCTTCGAACAAAAAATCCCGACACGTATCTAATTGAAAAAGTGTTGAAGAAGCGTGGCAGTCAGTTGTTTGTGAAATGGCTAGGTTTCGACAATACACACAATAGTTGGATAAGTAAGGATGATTTGTGAACAATAAAGATGAAAAATTCAAAGTCTAGTTTATTTTAACGACCTTTCCCCCACGAACAGCAGATTCGAAGGAAAAAGAATGACAGAGATTCACAAAAAATTTTATTTTACATCAATTACAAATGTACAAGTTTTTGAGGAAAATTCCTCTCTTACAGAATTTTCTTATTTCGTATAAATGTCCTCACTCTCACAATTTTTTTTTTTTTTCGCCTTCAATATACTCTTAATCTCCAACACTCGTAAGCACACATTCACAATGCCTCCATAGCTTCTGAAAATTCGGGAATACTGTAATGGCCCCATGGCAACGTGTCTACCGTTCCAGGTATAACATAGCGCTTGTCATCGTGTGGACTTAGAGCGATTTTCGTCTCCGTGATCGTATAGACATTATGTAATGTTGAGCGAATTGAAGATTGACAACTCTTCATTTCAATCTGCTCACCGAGGCATTTCACATAATCGTCGAATGTTATGGTTCTCGCAACAACATTACTCTTGACTCCTTTAGCTTTTTTAACATCGTTCTTGCCCTCAACTCGCGTCGCATACATTTTCGATCTCAATCCAACGAATTCAGTCATTATGGCCCCATTGTTCTCATCCTTCATGAGACCCGGGACCTTTTTGTTCACAAGCGGTATGCCATAGACGTTGTCTGGGGGATAGTCACTGGTATCATATTTGTCGAGATTACATTTCATGTCCTCATATGCATCTTCACACTCAATATGGTAAATTAAACTATCAGTATCTGTATACATGACTTTACATTTATTCTGATACGTCGGCATCATGAATTCGTGATGGAATTCATATAAACAAGTTTTTGAAATATCTAAAATGGACATGCCAACATATATCGGTTTGTTAAACATGACTTGGAGATTTCGCAACTCTACAGCGATTAAATTTTCCGCAAAAATACTTCGACTGTGAAAGTTAGATTTAGCAATCATAGCTTCTGCTCCGTATCGACGTGCCCATTTCGTTAAAAGTTTAACTTGAACGTGACTACGAACATCCTCCATGGTTTTTCCAAACACAGCATTATTCATTAATTTGAACAGATTTTTTTCAAAATCATTTTTCGCACGTGTACGAAACTGTGTATTCAAATCAATGTATGTTTTGAGCCAGGAAGATTGCTTAAACTTCAAGACTCTGTGTATTTTTGTGATTTTCAAACCATGTTTCAAACACTGCTGCAATGCACGATAGTGTATGACATATCGTTTTTTCGCATTCACCGTTGCAAGAAGCTTCTCTTGCTTCGTGCCCGGAGGTTTATCATGCGTTGGACAAAATGGCAAATCACTATGTGCATCGTGCAAGTGTTTTGGATATTCCAAATCAACCTCCAGTATATAACCAATTTCAGAGTCAAGTGGATGAGACTCGATGTTGAAGTTTGCAATGTCTTCAATGCATTCGAAATCTGCATAAGGCAGTGGTTGACTCATTGCCCATCCATACAAATTGTTCACATCAAAATACATCACGTATGACGATGGAATAGATGGGTCATACGAGTTCATGTACTTGTTATTGGCACGGGCATGTCTTTTGGAGCATTGACTAAGACCACCTCGAATACCTCTCTCCACGAACAATACCATATCAATGTCTGTGAGCAATTCAAACTTTACTTTGGTATATTTCATCATGGCATCCCAGGTATATCCGGGGAGAGTGTAGTAAAACGCAGGGTCAAGACCATAACTTTTTAGACAAGTATCGCGGAAATTCTCAAAGATATCGGCTAATAGTAATACGTCAGTCTTTAAGTATAAATCGCTGTATTCATCGAGCGTTCGCGTTGAAAATCGTTCCCATACATTTTTCGCATGTGCATACTCCTTTTCGGAGACTGTTGAATCAGTTAAAGAGCTGTGAAATGCTTCCCGCGGTGGAAGCTCCGTTTCATTCAACTTTTCAAGGCTATCAATATACTCGTACGGGAAGACACCTTTCCGCGTTAATAAATGAAAATGGTCTACATCTTGAAATTGTGATTTTAACGTTACGAGTTTGTCGGCAGTTAAAAAAGATGCTAATTTATCGAGACTCGTATTGAGAAATCTGAAAGAGTCGATGAAACGTAATTTTATATTTTTCCGCGTGTCTTTGCCTGTTTGAACCGTTTTCGAGAAGGAGATGTACTTTTCTTTTGTTATCGGAAGCAAATCGATTTTCCCCGCGAACGCAGTTGCAACTTCTTTTATGATGAAATGCGCATCATAACCGGATTAATTATGAAAAATTATTGGCATGAAAAACGAATTTTGATAGTTTAAATTACAATTTGAATGAGCCGGACCTCTGAATTGGCCTGTCAGGTGGCAATGATCGCGAACACGCTCATCACCCTCGACAAAAGGTTTCTCGCAAATATGACACTCTTTGTCTTCCCGAAATTTTTTCCACTCTTGCGGAGTCAATTGTTTCATTGGAATGTACGTTAGGAGAATTTTTTCAACGCGCAAAGCTAATTGTTTTAGTTCTTCGACGAACCATTCCACACAGTCCTCACCTCGGCGCTCGTGATATCCCGATAATGAATCATCGTAAGAGCACTTTACGTAATATCCAACGCTGAAGACGCGATGATGTTGGATCTTGTTTTTCTCTCTCTCTTCAGCGCTGGTCTTCTCCAAGATACACTCGAGATCGGCGTATACCACGAACGGGAGACGCTCCTTCCGATTGGCGTTCGTGAATTCTAGCCATTTGTCGTTTTCACCCGGTAGTCGAACAGCACAATCGTTGAGTACGCCGCAATCCACCTCATGTGACTTCAGCTTTTCGATGGTTGCGAAGTATTGGAGGCATCTGTAAAATTTCAAATTCTTTTTAATATTTTGTCACAATTATAAAGGGGAAAAGAACTACACTCGTATAACAATTTACATACCGATCGCAAACGTATTTCCGGTGCTCATTAGTATTGAGTTGTGAGCTGACGAGCCGAGATAAATTCTTGATGTAAGCAAAGTGTCCAATTCCACATTCTGACACGTCTTCGACGTAAAGCAAGTTGACATGTCGCTCTTTCTTCTCCTTGCTCACCCGCACTGGCAGAATCACATCCTTCTTCTCGCTATACACATTGATTGAGAGATTATTTAATTTTTCAAATCTCCCAATTTGATCCAACGTCATCGGAAAGTTGATGCCTTGGAGATTAAATATCGTCGAATAATGTGGATATGAAGATATGCGATCACTGTTTTGTTCTGCTGGATGAAGTGCAGCAGTCATTGCCCATCCGAAACACGCATTATCTCGTGATTTCACATTAACGACTGCTTTCTTCAAGAGTATGCGTTTCGCCAATGGAATGTGACATCCCGCACGCAAAGCATTGTACTTGTTGATGTTCACTGTTAGATTGGTTATTGATGTTAGGGTCCAGCCACTGTCACTCTCCTGGAACTCCTCGAGCGATTTCAGAGTTGGCTCCACGACTCGCTTCTGATACCACTCTCTCAGATCCGATGTTGTAAAAAGTTCAACATTTCCCGTGTTGATACTTTTATTCGCCCGCTTATCACCCACGCTGAACTCTCCATTGAACGAAGTGTTCACTTTAATGCTGCTATACTTGCGTATATGAGCACTCACTTGTTTTTCAACAAGTTCAAATGCATCCAGTAAGAACTTCCGTGGGTCGATGTGATCACGATTAATTACAGCCCCGGTTGACAAGCGATTTCCGAATGCGCTCTCGATTTCTCGCCATATTAATCCACAATCATTCGATACTCCGCCGCCCCAATGTATGAAGCGTTGACGTGTTACCTGCTTCAAACATTCGAGACGTAAGATTTGCGAAGTGATTGCGTGGTGCCATCCCAGTCGTGATTGCTTCAATCGAACTTGCGCCTCTAACGATTCGATAAGTGTATCACACTGGTGTTCCCACATCAAATATTGCTCCAACGTCCGAAGAAGCGTTGCTTGCATACGCAGCAATTGCTCTGTAGCAACGTCGGTGACCAGAGACATGATGCGTTGATGTCGAGTTTTACGATAGAGTCATTCTCAAGTTATCTCGTCGTGTTGACTCTTTCGGGGTTCGATACTTACTAACTAGTCAAGCCAAAGATTCAGCCCTTTTCGGAAGCATCGACGGAAGTCGCTTTTGGTCATTTAGATTTAAATATGGAAGGGAGGGAGAGATATGATGGACAGAAAAAGGATTTCTCAGAGTTTTCGAGTTCACTACAGCATCTCAGATCATAAATTGTTTCGACTCGCGGCCATCTTTTTTCATGACACCAAATATCGCTCCAACGTCCGAAGAAGAGTCGCTTGCATACGCAGCCATTGCTTCGCGTAGCAACGTCGGTGACGAGAGACATGACCAAATATTGCTCCAACGTCCGAAGAAGAGTCGCTTGCATACGCAGCCATTGCTCCGCGTAGCAATAACGTCGGTGATGAGAGACATGATGCGGTCGAGTTTTACGACACAGTCCCTCTCGTGTTTACTCTTTCGGGCTTAATAGTCAAACTGAAGATTGAGCCCTATTCGGGAGCATCGCTGGGAGTCGTCGTTTTTTGCTCATCTAGATTTAAATATGAGAGAGAGAGAGAGAGAGAGAGAAAGAGAGAGAGAGAGAGAGAGAGAGAGAGAGACTTTTTCC
Organism: Venturia canescens; assembly: GCF_019457755.1. NCBI lineage: Eukaryota > Metazoa > Arthropoda > Insecta > Hymenoptera > Ichneumonidae > Venturia > Venturia canescens. Next base: position 3,407,576 of record NC_057430.1, read on the forward strand.
TCGAGATATGATGGAAGGAAAAAGGATTTCTCAGAATTTTCGAGTTCACTACAGCATCTCAGATCATAAATTGTACCCGCGGCCATCTTTTTTTTCGTCTGCAAGAAAGCGTGAGAGTAGATTTTAACGTTGCTTGTAGAGATAATTTTTTTACTATTTCTGCTCGAGGGTCATCTCTGAGAAAAGTGCGTTTTTGGGGAAAAACTTGAAGAGAGGGGATGCAACACCAAATTTAGAACAAGAGGTTTTTCAAAACATTTTCATTTCTGTTCGAGACTCCGCTCCCTTCGGTAATTTGAAAAAAACAATGTCGCAAAACGAATCGGTGGTTACTACAGTCAGTGAATGTGATTCAACACATGATGTATATGAAAAAGTGTGGTGTACATTCACTGAAGAAGAAAAACTGAATTTGAGTGAAAAATCGAGAGTGTGCATTGTCTCGGTATATTACCGCACCGAACGTGGCGAAAAATTGTGTGGTGTCTGTGTTCTCGGGGCTGGAGGTGAAATGTTCGAGAAGCTCACAGCGGTGCGAAAGCATAGAACAGAGTATTGGAATATTGCCTCTGCATCGAGTTGTCAGGACTGTAGGACTCGTCTCTACCAGGTGGTGACGCAGAATATCTGTCCAGACTGTGATCTAGATTGAATAAGGGGTAAGTACCTCATCATTGATGAGCAAAATTTTTTGCATAGATTTGAAAATTCTTATTCAAACTTTTACCTTGATCTGTTTCAGTGCCAGCATCGATCGGAAAGCAGACATTATGAATAAAACGCATAAACTTTTTTATAGAATTTGTTTTTCTGTAAAATATACAATAAATTCAATCTAAATGAGTAAAGTCTATTTCAGCCTATTGAAACCACCCATCTCTCTCCTACACTCGGCAACTATCGGATATCAAAAAATAACTAAACTTTGAAAATCTTGAGCGGACAGACCTCTTATAGAAAAATGTCGAAAAAATCTTCAGACCTCTTATAGAATTATTGTAGAATAATTTTGCTCTTGAGCTGCAGACCCTTCTGAATGTTTTCATCTCGACATACACCCAGAGTTCAAAACTCTTAGAGAATATTTTTTCTCGTTCACTCCGTCTCTCTCATGCTTTTGCTCTCTACGGTCATTCTATCTCTCTCACACCTCTGTTGTGCCCATGGTAACACCAAAATTGGCAGTACATAAAGATTCAGCAACTAAGCTAATTCAGCAGAACCGCAAATCCGCGAGTCTCAAAACTCACGCTTGGAGTCTATCGACCCCAAGAAGTGCACACCCGAAGAATGCTGACAGAGCATCACGCCACCGATCGCTCGAGAACGATCGAGAACGAATAATCAATAGTAGGGGTAAATTGATACCATTTTAGGGGAAATCTACGATTGTACAAAAACACTTGACACTGCCCGAACCAGGCAGTCTGCGAGAGTCAGCCCTAATTCCAATAACACGTCAATCATTTGGTCTCGAGGCAAATAAACCTCGACTTTGTAAAACTCTACCTAATAAACCTATTGTTAACTTGTTTTAAAGTATTGAGCTGGAGTTCAACTCATTTATTGGCAATAAACCTTAAATACCTCGTCCACGATCACTCGTCCCTCCGAGACGGTTTTCGCGGGCACAACATTGGTGGCAGCGGTGGGATTGCCACATCTCAAGAACCGAAACACGTCTACAAGGCCGAAAGGAGAGAAGCGAAGCAGAACAACATCTTGAAGGGCAGAAAACAGCATCGCAGATTCCCAACTCTCAAGGACGAAGCAGGGATAAGCAACCGACGGAAAATCAACGCAGCAACGAGCAGCATGCATCGACGGATCATCGTACTGTAAGTGACGGAACAAATTATTTTATCCGCCAAAGCCAGAAACGATTTTATGTCCAACGAAGAACTCGTGAACCGTTTGAAATTACCGGGAGTTCGCACGATCTCGCGATCCCTTGATTCTTTCTTTAATAGAAACCTAAAATACGTTAGTTCAAAAAATCGTACAAGCTCACTATCGATTCCAACACGAATTAGGAGGAAAAGTGGTTCCGATGCACTAGATCGAACCGTCAGTTCAGACGACGTTTTTGCGGACGCTTTATCCACGTCCGAAAATAGAGATTTTTCAACCGCGGAGTCCACCCTTGATTCCCTAGTCTCAACCATGGTAGAAACAGTAAATTTAGATACTACGGGCAATACTACCGGAAATGTCGAAAATGGCGAAAATGGGGGAGCCCCAAATGCAGGAAGGCAAACTCCAGTTGACACTATGTCCCTTAAAGAAGCACGGACATTAATACCTGTTTTTGATGGAGAAAATCATAGAAGAGCAAAGAGTTTACTTGATGCCTACGAAATGGCAAATAGCATGATACCACCATCGGACAAAGCCAAACTTTTAAAAATAGTATTAACAACCAAACTAACTGACGACGCCAGAGAAAGCGTCCGATATCAATGTATTGAAACATTCGAAGAATTTAAAGAACACCTAATGGAACAATATGGCATCCGGAGAACAATAGAAGCAATCCAAGTAGAAATGCACACGTGTAAGCAACGAAATAATGAAAATGTAACGGACTTTGGAAAAAGGATACAAGCCCTTACCATGGAATTAATTGAAGTTAGCGTGGAGGATGAGAGTACTATCGAACAAAAATTGACAGTAGAACGATACGTGAAGAAGATGGCTCTAGCAAATTTCCAAAGAGGACTGAAAAGGGAGTACCAAGTCCTCGTGAAAGCCAGAGGGTACACCTCGCTCAAAGCAGCAATAAAAGATGCTCAAAACGAAGAAACGATTTTACAGGGCTATGAATCAGTGGCTAAACAAACGCAGGGAGATAAGCGTAGTGAATATTGCTACAAGTGTAAAAATTCGGGACATTTAACAAAAGATTGTAGAAGCTCGAACTCATCGCCAGGGCATAATAACTTGCCGACGCCATCAAAAAACATCAGTTCATTCACCTGCAATTATTGCAAAAAACCTGGGCACCTATGGAAAGATTGCCGAAACCGGTTGAATCGACAAAATAACGGTCAAAACAATACGGGACAACGTCAAAATAATAATAATAATAATCGAGGCAGATACCGAGGAAATTTTAAAGGGAAGACCGGACAAAATAATAATAACAACGGGAGCCAGGAACAAACAGGCGAAAACAAAAACGCAGGCGACAACAAGAAGACCGTGGGGTCATTCACCCTAAACACGATCGTCGTCGAAGAGAAAACTACAGTCAGTAGGATCGCAGAAAAGAAAACAAGAGGCCCACTCGAAAGACACAATGCAGAAAAGGCAAAAAATGTTGCCAAAATAGACACCATCAACCCCGAAGACACGGCATGCGATTTTTATATTACAGTGAGGCAGGCCAAGAACAAGGTCCTGACCTTGAAAGGCGATACGGGAGCTCAGTGCTGCCTGATAAAGAAAAGTGCTATTTTCCCAGATACCGAAGCAATAGAAGAAACTATTGAATTGAAAGGAGTAGGAGGAACAACTTTTCACGCACTGTGCAAAGTTGAATTAGAACTAGAGACTCCAGCAGTAAATGTACGTCACGGATTTTTCGTGGTGGATGATTCCATCTCAATAAATACCGACGGAATCCTGGGAATGGATTTCATAAAAAAGCACAAGGTCGACATATTAGGCGGCCAATTCATCAAAATCTATGGACACGCTGAACCATTGATAGACGGGTCGAGGAAAATCAAACTACCTCCTCGCTCCGAATGCATCTACTACGCGAAAGCCAAGGAAATGAAAACAGGATGCGTAGTGACAGAAAAAATATCGCCAGAAATAACGATTTGCGGAATGGTCGCATCAAAAGGACTTGCTTGTCCTGTATTCATGAGAAACACATCAGAAAGTGAAATCGAAATAAACAGACCGACCGTGGAAATAGAAGAAATAATTCCAGAATCCGAATCAGGAAAAAAAATCCAAATGGAATACCAAAAGAATTACAGACTCTCGAAAGGGGAGAAAGACAGGAAAAATTATGGAAAGAAATGGGAGACCAATCTCATCTAAACGAAGAAGAAAAAAAATTCCTTAAGGAATTCAGTGAGCAATACTCGGACGTATTTCATCTCGAGGGAGAAATACTCGGTACAACAGACCTTGTAAGGCATCGAATTTACGTGAAAGAAGGAGCAGCACCGGTAAACATTAGACCGTACAGATTGCCCGAAACTCACAAGTCAGAGGTGATGACTCAAGCAAAGGAAATGCTGCGGGACGGAATCATACGTCCAAGCAGAAGTCCATGGAACGCACCGCTACTGGTCGTTCCAAAAAAGGCGGATGCCGAGGGCAACGTTCGAAAACGAGTAGTAGTGGACTTTCGTAAATTAAACGAAGTCACAGAAGGGGACTCATATCCACTGCCCAATATTACCGAGATATTGGACCAGTTGGGACGAGCCAAATACTTTACCACCCTCGACCTTGCTTCTGGTTTCCACCAAATTCCGATGGTGGAAGAAGATAAGGAAAAAACAGCCTTCTCAACTCCAATGGGACACTACGAATTTAACCGAATGCCCTTCGGACTGAAAAACGCACCACCAACCTTCCAAAGATTGATGGACGCAGTGCTAACAGGGTTGCAAGGTTTGAAATGCTATGTTTATCTAGATGATATCGTCGTGCACGGATCATCCTTCAAAGAACATAATGAAAGATTAAAAGAAGTCTTCGACAGACTCAGAGAAGCAAACCTAAAGGTACAACCAAGAAAATGTCATTTCCTTAGGAAGGAAACCCAATATTTGGGCCACATCATCACGGAGATCGGTGTGAAACCCGACCCCGAAAAAATAAAAGCAGTCCAAAATTTCCCTGTTCCAAAAAACGTTAAAGAAATCCAATCATTTCTAGGACTAGCCGGATATTATCGGAAGTTCATTCACAATTTTTCGAAACTCGCTAAACCCCTGTCCGAACTAATTAAGAAAGAGAAAAAGTTCGAGTGGACAAAACAAACGCAACAAGCTTTTGAAAAATTAAAAGAAACACTGAGTACGGCACCAATTTTGCAATACCCCGATTTCACGAAGCCATTCATAATAACGACTGACGCATCGGATAAAGCTATTGGAGCTATTCTATCACAAGGAAAAATAGGCGAAGACTTGCCTATTTGCTATGCCAGCCGAACTCTAAACAAAGCGGAAACAAACTACTCCACTACAGAAAGAGAAATGTTGGCGATCGTGTGGGCAGTAACACAATTTCGACCATACATTTACGGTACGGAATTCATAATCGTAACCGACCACAAACCCCTGACCTGGCTTTTTAATGTCAAAGACCCAGGCTCAAGACTAATGAGGTGGAGAATAAAGTTAGAAGAATACACCTACAAAATAGAGTACAAAGCAGGTAAGAAAAACACAAATGCGGACGCATTAAGCAGAATCTACTCAGTCATGCTGACTCAGAAAAGGAGCAACGACTCAAAAAAAAAGGGAGGACGGGGAAGACCACGTAAGGCAACACCAAGACAAACTCCATTGCCCGTTACAGACCCCGCCTCACAGGATCAACGGTCCAGCCCCATTCATGATGGCCGACCAGGAAATCAGAGTAGAACAACTGAAGATAAAGCAATAAAGAAAAACACTAAAGAAACAGAGGTCGGAAAGAGAAAGAATGAAAACAAAAACGAGAGAGATAGCGTAGAGGCCAGCGAGCGCGACGACGAGACACTTGACACTACCTCCGAGCTAACGTGTCCGAGCGAGAAAGAAAAAAACATAATAATGAAAGAATACCATGACACACCTCTCGGCGGACACCCAGGCATAAAAAGAATGACAAAAAGAATAAAAGAAAAATACGAATGGCCCGGAATGGTAAAAGAAATCAAAGAATACGTAGCATCATGCGACAAATGCCAGAAAAATAAAGTCAAGAGAACAAAAAATGCGCCGATGGTAATTACCGACACACCGGAAAACGCATTCGAGAAGTGCGCAGTAGATATAGTAGGACCATTGCCAGAAACAGAACAAGGAAACAAATATATTCTCACATTCCAGGACACTCTAACAAAATACAGTGCAGCCGTACCATTAAAAAACCAAGAAGCAAAGGAAGTAGCAAAAGGATTGGTCACGGAAATTATCTGCAAATACGGAACACCACAAATAATTCTTTCAGACCAAGGAACTAATTTCTTGAGCAATATTTTCAAAGAAATGTGCAAATTACTGCAAATAAAGAAGATTCAAACTACAGCCTACCACCCTCAATCAAATGGTGCCCTTGAAAGGTCACATCGTACATTAGCCGAATACCTCAAGAGTTATGTACAGGACGATCAAAAGGACTGGGACGAATGGTTGCCATATGCAATGTTCGCATACAACACCACCCCACATTCAGCTACGGGGTATACCCCTTTCCAACTGGTATACGGAAAGAAACCCGACTTACCGACAGCGCTCAAACAGCCCCCACGTACAACATACAATTATGACGATTACGTCGCCGAGTTAAGGGAGCGATTGAGAGCCACCCGACAAGTGGCACGAGAAAAACTCGTCCAAGGAAAAGAAAAAATAAAAGAGGAAAGGGACACGGCCGCCAGCCATATTAAATACGACATCGGTGATCAAGTCTTGTTGCTCGACCCCACCGTGCGCCGAGGAAGATCGGCCAAGCTAACCCCTAAGTGGACAGGGCCCTACACGGTGCGGAGCCAAGACTCGATAGTGAACTATAGCATCGGCCGTGGACGACGCATAATACGCGTACACGTAGACCGCCTGAAGCTCTACGTCACTCACTAACCAAGAATATCGAATAATGATATCGTTATAATGATATAATAATAATAAGAATATCGTATATGAAACGAAACAAAAGTATTTCAACTAATAGTGAAAAAGGGCATAAAAGAAAATAAAATCAGATTTAAAAAGAATCGAACAGAATCAAAAAAGAAATTTTAAACGTCAAAAAAAAAAAAAAGAAAAAAAAAAGGGACGTTTCGTCGAAGTAAATAAATAAAGTATACCCACCACTAGATGAACGCAGAAGAAATCCACCGAAAGAATCTACGAAATACCCACAACAAAAGTGTACAAAGTGTACAAGTGGAAAAGAAACAACGTTGGCAAACGAAATGGAATCGACGACTTCGACCACGACCACAGAAGGGAAAACGATGAACAGCTGAGGCGAAGGAAGAAGGAAAGGAGATTACACAAAAAAAAAAAAAAAATTTTAACAACAAAGTCTAAATCAAAAATTCACATATATTGTTACAAAAAAAGGGGGAAATGTCTATCCCCACTAAACGACACTTCGCCACCACTTAGGACCGAACATTTTCCAAATATCATCCCAAACTTTATCCTGAACCGGACCTGGATACGGCTCCATGCAAAAAAGACGTCGGAGATTTAGTATATCGCCAGGAGAGTCCTCGGGACTCCAATCATCAAATTCCATGGAAAGCGGATCTTCCCGCCACATTCGGTCCCTCGCCATCCGACAAATTTGCCGGGACTGCCGGACAGCCTGTGCATGAGCTACGAAAGGCACCCTCCAGACCTCGTTGAATGGTCCACGGTGATAAACTTTCCGCAATTTCTGAAAAGAAACGACACAACATTTAAAGCAAAGACCTAAAGAATTAGAAAAAAAAAAAAAAAAAAAAATTAAAATAAAATAAAATAAAATAAAAATATAAATAAATATTATTCATATATATATATAAGTATATTAGCCAACTTACCATATAAATAAAAGGGCCGGCGCCCCAATAATGAAGACCCTCGGATAACCCAGCAAACGCTGGTGATCGTTTTCGTCCAGCCATAATAACGTCGTTTCACAGAAAACTTTCGTCGAATGATAAAAAACGCCACAGAACACGCGAATATATAGAGCGACAAAAGAGGGGATAAGAAAAGGAAAAGACGCGCAGACACAGCTCGAACCACATATAACAATCAAAAGCCAAAAGCGAAAAAGCATATAGCATATAGAATAGAAGCAAGCAAAATAAAGAAAGAAAATAAAAATCGTGCACCCGGGTAAATAACGCATCAGCGAAACGCGCCCACGACGCGTGAGAAAAAAAAAAAAAGAAAAAAAAAATGAAAACGAGAATAAAATACAGTAAAGCCCACAGAATAAACGATAAATCAAACAAATAAACAAATTTACCAGAAGACGAAAAATTACAGGTGCATTATCCTCGGTGGAGCAGCACACGGAAATGGCCAAAAAGAAAACAAAAAATTCCACGTGGAGACACTAAAAAACACACCAGGAATCTACTATGAAGAAATAGGATCATTGAGATTGGTAAAAGGAATTTGGAAAACAGCGATTCACATGGACCTCAACGATATAAGGGAAAAGGAAAAACCACTCAGGAAAGTCCTGAACACTTTAGAGGAAATATGCAACAATACATCTAGTGACGTTCTATGTTCTACTATAGCAAACACTGTGGAACCCATGATGAAAAAATTACAGGGAAAAATTCAATCAATCTACGATTTCGTAGGAAAAGACAATAAAAGGGGGAAACGAGGATTAATAAACGGATTAGGAACGATAATAAAATCGATTACCGGAAACTTAGACCAAGAAGATGCAAAAAGAATAGATGAAAGAATTAACGAAATAATAGAAAAGCAGAAAACGAATGAAGATGTACTAAAAGAAAACCTACAGATTCTAGAGTCCTCAATAGGCATCTATAATAAAACAACAAACAAGGTAGAATCTAGCATAAACGAATTAGAATTTGCAATAAACAAAATCCAAAATGAATTTAAGAACGAGCTTTCGGAAGTTGCACAGAGACAAATTTTGGACGGGAACATAAACACAATAAGCACAATAATAGAAGATTTCATAACAGATATAGATCAACTAGCTAATTTTCTAATACAGGCTAGAAAGGGACTAATAAACCCAACAGTAATAGCACCACAGCAAATATCAGAATATCTTACAAAAGCGACACCCTATATACCAGAGGGATTGAATTTCGTCACAGGCATAAAAAGCGGCGAAATCTCCAACTTATTGAAGACAGCGGAAATCACCACGTATACAAGCATGGCACGAGTGGTGTTAGTAATCAAATTTCCGTTGGTCGAGAATATTTTACTAAAAGTAAACAGAGTATACCCATTTCCTGTGAGAACCGATTCAAGCAAGTTTCAATTTATAGAAACGGAATACAGACTTATAATAGTGAATGGAAAAACAAGAAACTATCTAACACTAACGGAAGAAGAATTGAACAAAAGCAAAATAGTAGATTCTGTTTATTACTACAAACCAAAACAAGCCATTCAGATAGTCACAGAAGCAACACCATGCGAAATAAAACTATATTTAAACGAACCACAAAAAGGATGTACCCAAAGGATAGTAAAATTAGAAAAAACACTAATCATTGCCTTAGAACAAGAAGGAAGATGGTTATTCACGGCACCAAAACTAGAAAAAATCAGAGTAGAATGCGAAAATGAAAACATCATATATACAACTATATACGATAACGGAATACTGGCTTTGGACGGAAAATGTTCCGTCACCACCGCCGATTACCAACTAATAACATTAAATGAAATAACTCAAAATAAGTTTACAAAATTCTACCCGTCGTATAATCTAACGAACGAGTTAGGAAAAATAGAACCAAATCATCCAGCTTTCGATTACAGTATACCACACAAAATGATACTAGACCCATTAGAGATAAATAAATTGGGCGAAAGAGTAAACGTGTTGAAAAAGAAATTGAATGAAGGAAAAAATAACGAGGTGAACTGGGCTCACCGGCATCTCATAATCGGAAACTACTCTCTAAGTTCAATAACTCTGATTATACTGATAATGCTATGCACAATCTCATACTTCATATATAAAAAAAAAAGCTGAACCAACTCCTACAACGAACCACCCAGGTCAATGACGTGGAACGACCTTCGGAGGCACCAAAGCCTTCACGGAGAGAAAAGACACCTGAACTGAGCATCCAATACCAACCTACACCCAGGAAAACGAACACGGACTCGGAATAAAAATACACATGTAAACAAAATTGTAAGCCAAGAGACCATTATGATATCAAACTATAGCCAATTTTTATAATAGCCGAATACGCAGTTTCGTCTCTTTAAGGGGGGAGGATTGTTGTGCCCATGGTAACACCAAAATTGGCAGTACATAAAGATTCAGCAACTAAGCTAATTCAGCAGAACCGCAAATCCGCGAGTCTCAAAACTCACGCTTGGAGTCTATCGACCTCAAGAAGTGCACACCCGAAGAATGCTGACAGAGCATCACGCCACCGATCGCTCGAGAACGATCGAGAACGAATAATCAATAGTAGGGGTAAATTGATACCATTTTAGGGGAAATCTACGATTGTACAAAAACACTTGACACTGCCCGAACCAGGCAGTCTGCGAGAGTCAGCCCTAATTCCAATAACACGTCAATCATTTGGTCTCGAGGCAAATAAACCTCGACTTTGTAAAACTCTACCTAATAAACCTTTTGTTAACTTGTTTTAAAGTATTGAGCTGGAGTTCAACTCATTTATTGGCAATAAACCTTAAATACCTCGTCCACGATCACTCGTCCCTCCGAGACGGTTTTCGCGGGCACAACACCTCTCTCTCCAACGGCAGACCCTTCGTTATGCCCCCCCCCTCCCCTCCCTTATCTGCATCCGAGGCGAAGACAAATCCGTAACGCACTGGTCATAAATTAATTAAATGTCACACACGATTTTTCTCATTCCATCTCTCTCACACTCACCATCGGCTCTATCTCTCCTTCTTTTTCAAGGGCCGCGAGAATGTGTGCGACACACACACACGGCCCTACGGCGCGCGGCTTCCCCCTTCGCTGCCCCCCTCTGGCCCTGGCGCTTCCCCGCACACCGCTCCCCCCTCGCCGCCATTTGAGCCAGAACCGGCGTAGCCTTACTACTTACGTCGTTGCGTCGAACATTGGAATGTATCATCGATGGACGATCATATTGACGGTCCGGCTCCGCAACGTCGAAATTGTAGGAAATGCTGTGAATGTGTTTGAACAAGTTAAGAATGCACGTGTTCATAAAGTCGGCGGAATCAAAGAGCCTGAACAGAAAAAAGGACCACCGGAGGAGATTGCATCGATTCCAATATAGATCACGTTTGAACCTGTTTGAAAGCGTGTGGAAGGGGATAATCCAGTTTTGGGGTAGGGATAGATGGAAAAACTACAAATAGCAGAGTCCAGAAGAAAAAAGCATCACTTCACGTCTTCGTAAAGTTGAGTCAAGACTTGCTCTTTAAAGAAAATCTCAAAAAACTATATCCATAATGGAGTTTTCCGCCATCAACAATATCATCGCAAAGTCAGAGTATCTTCCTACCAAGAAGCTGAAAGAACTTCAAGTCAACGAAGAATATCGCGTCTCGGACGTGAGGACAGCAAATACCAAATGGGGAAAAAGATACGTCGCCGAAATCAGGAATGAATTCACCGTATTCCTGCCACCGCGAGTTGTCAAGGCATTCGATCAGAATCCAGCGATATTCGAGAAACTTCTGGAAACGGCTCATTGTGGACAACTATACATGAAATATCTCGGTGGTGATTGGAATGCTATTGAATTTTCTCAAAGAGATTTCCAATATTCTCAACGCAAAAATTTATATATCTGAATCATCGATGAAATGTATGTTGAAGGAGGAGGAGGAGGAGGAATATTGTATAAAAGAAATTACACATTTATGAAAAAATTGTTTTGTTTATTCCAAGATCCCTCTATTACATAATGCATGATATACGTATAACCAGCTTTGCAAAGATTTTATATTCTTCGTTGCACAATTAAATTTCGATTCGTTGGTGTGGTGGTGATGGTCGCAATTCGATGGACTTTTCGGCAGTTTTTTCAACGATGGGCAGTCCAAAGTCTCCAAATCGACAATCTCCGTTGACAGATCCAAAAAGTTCGTCAACCATAAAGACTTTTCGCAGCCTTTTACGAAGATGGTATGAGCGCCGCGTAAGATAGTTTGAATTATTCCTCTTGCTGCATCGTATGGTACAACACCAAAATCCCATGACAATCCATGAAAATTACGCTCCAGCCATTTGTTTGTCGTTTTATACTTTCTCGGCAGAGAATCCCATGCATACGGTGGTGCGAAGAAAAGTGTGAGAGGTTCAGCATTCTTCACGTCCGCACGAATGATTGAAATTTCTTTGAGTATAAACTCATTGATGGGTCCTTTGAAGCCTTGTAGATCGATGACAAAATCCATGATGACTGTTGGCCGAAGAAGTTGATGGTACGGTTTTATACCAATTTTCTCACCCCACCACTCACAGGATTGTATTCAACGATGCGATCGTGTAGAATGAGGCAGTATGCGCATGTTTGTGCTGGAATATTTGTGCTTGTTTCAAATTCGAGGCGCACATCAACAGGTCCAGACTTGAGAGAATTGTTCTGCTTCGAGCAGTCAATCACAATGAGAGGTGCAAATTTGAGAAAATCCGCTTTTGTAAGCCATGGTTCGGCCTCCTTATTGTAGTACATCGGTTGAAAGTTTGTATACATATCGTACAGTACTGCATACTGATTTTGTTCTATATTCAAATTCATATTACCATAAGGATAACATTGTGAATTCAAGTATAATTTTACATCAGTAACGTTGCAATGATCAAAATTACTCGCATTTTGCCTCTTATTATTCTTTCGTTCTGTTTGGAATGCCAGGATCACATATCGAGGTTTTTCCAGCTGCGTTGATGTCTTGACTGACCACACGTGTTTCGATGTCGCAGGTAACATTGGATATTCATACAATTCCCACGTACGAAAACTCATTGGAATTGGGGTATCTTTGGCGATGAATTTCAACAGTTGAATTTTCCGTTTATCCGCCACGGTGACGTATGGAACGAGCCATTCAATTTTCCGTAGTGTAATTTTATAATCTTCAGCGGCTGGTTGAACTATGGCATTATCATCGGAACGTGATCTAGTCAAAATCGATTCGTGCTTTGCATTCACCACCATTTTTCGATAATCTTCAGCAAATCCCAGCAGCATGCTCAGTGGTATGCATACGTCAAAGTTGCCTGCTACGTCTACAATTTGTTTAGTCTCCTCAACATCGAGCCAACCGGTGTTCTCAAGCATTGCACTTCTCGCCGACGAATGAGATGTATATCCTTTGATGAGAGATGTGATTCCCACATTTTTATTACGATCGATTTCAACTGCGTTAAGTTCATAACGCATCTCCTCGAATAAATGACAAATGGCATTGTTGACGAGGCTCGTTGCAGCTAACGCTGCACCATCCGCCTTTGTCAGTTTGCCGCAAATGTGAATTGAACTTTTACTCAGTAGAATTGATAAATCTTGATGCTGGATTGAAATACGTATTTCATCACTGTTGTTGTATGTTGACGACGCGTATGGTTCATGAGCATGAACCTCATAATGTATGATGGATTCGTCAAACATGACGGGTGTCTGCATGTTTACGATTTCTTCCTCCATTGCAGGCAGCAGATGCACAACGAGCAAAGCAGATAATTTCTCACACGCGAACTCCACGAATTTTGAGACCTAAACTCTTCAATAGTAGAAGGTTTTGAGGTGTTAGCTCTTTGAGCGTTGATCGACGACTGCTTTCGCGATCCCATGTTGGCTTATTAATATTGCCAATACGATGATTGTAAATTATGCCCATTGAGATTTTATATGAAGTCTTATGGTGATGACTTCACCGCGGAAAGTGATCAAATCTCCGTCTCGATCGACAATACGAAGCTGTATATTGTCAATGCGAGGAGTTGTGATTGGTAGATAAATGACGCTCGACGGTACTTCGATGATTTTACAGCCGGCCGGTACAGATGGGAAAAATTCGTGAATTGTATGAACTTTTCGCCCGTTGATGTATGCACCAGTGGTTATGTTACACTCGACTCGAATGGCGTTCACTTTGAGAATGGACACGGGTAGATCAGACACATGTCTTTTATTGAGCTCCAATCGACGCGACGTAAAACCCAGCAAAGGTCCAATCGAATTTTTGGATGTAAAATCAATCGATTGATAGCACTCAATTTCACTGCGTAGCGTATAATTATTCGGCTTAAGCTGAATTTGTATGTTTTTAGATGCCAACTCAGTTTTCAAATATTTTTCAATATCTTCAATTTCATAGCTGCCCGTTGGAATGGTCACCACATGATTTCCAACGTGAAATTCATTGCAACCAATGTCGATATTTGGAATCGAATTGAATGTGAGCAGCTCGACGAGTCCAAGAGTATAATTTTTGTCGGGCGATAGTTCGATGGGTGGAAAAAATTGTGCCTCGAGTATGGAGGATGATCCAGTAATGGTGATCGTCAAACTATCATCCATGATGCTCGCAGATTTAGAACTAAACACGCAGCTCCATAGTGCTCATTTATATAGTGCATAATTGTCTCGTCGATTTAGTTGTTCACACAAAAATTTCAAACATAAATGCCCGCATATTATTGTATCGTATTCCTGGAACTTTTTATAATTGTATTTCACGCTACCAACATTGAAGTAACCCATGAGTTCGGGTGGAGGTGGGAGATTGCCGAATCTATCAAAGTATGTGATTCGTTGCGCAGCCTTTTTATATGCTACCCAGTGTATCCCAGGGCCCACATTTTCATCCAAATTCACCATTGCTGATTCTTGCTTGAGTGGTCCATTTTCAGGTAAAGTGTCACGCATGAAAACCCCACGAAAGTTACGAATTTTCATGGCTCTCGCATACTTTAGCAGATCGATGTCGGTGAGTGGTTGATGTGGTAGCGTGATTATACGTTTTTTGTCCCGAGGTAAAGACCCAAACCCTGTTTGTATGGTTTCAGATGTAAACCTCTACCCAAAGCGATGGCCTTGAGTGTTCTGTTGTGACGTTTACTTTCCTCCAATTCCTTTTTAGCCGCTTGAGCAGCATTTACAGCTTTGACGATTGCAGCACTTCCACCAGACAGTGCACCAACGGCGCTAAGGCCGGCAAAGATGGGTACGAGGAAGGGCAATAAACGGCCGATTTTGCGAGGTACAGGTAGAACCCGAGGCGTGCGTACTTTAACACCTTTAACACTGGCACGCGCACCTTTCAATGCTGACATGACGATTTCACGGGGGTCACCACTACGAATCATGGCTTTTTTTGCGGCACTAATGATCTTTTTCAGGCAAACACTTTTTTTGGTCTTTTTCGTCAGTCGTTTCATACCTAGACCAAATTTCTTTTTCGCCTTCACAATGTTTGTCACGGCCCAAGCACTTGCTCTTTCACCAAGACTTGGGTCTTTCGAGGTTACACGTTGCCAGGCTTGTTCAGCCAAAATTTTATCCGCCAGATGTCGTGCTTCCAAGTTTTCACGATTTTTCGAATATGCGATATCGTGTTCTTTACATGCAGCGTCCAGCGGGTTTATACCAGGATCACCACGAGCAAGACGTTTGATCAATTTCGTACCAGGTCCACAATATTGATAGCCCGGTAGATGTAGTTCCACGGGGAGATTGTTGATTATACTGTTTACCAAACCTTTACCAGGTTTATCATGTACAATCATCACTCTGCAGTGGTTACAACTCGACTGACTATTCCAACATTATAAAGTTGCATTTATATGATTTTTTCAATCAGTCGCACGCGAGATGAAGTCGAAAAAACAAGTTTCGAGCGGTCAAATCCCCAAAATAAATTTCGATGAATTTATTGTTGGAGCGGGTAGTGTGAAGAAGCGTCATGGAAACTTACTACCTAACAGCATTCGAGCCGTATTTTGTGGCCCCTCGAATTGTGGAAAAACGAATGCCTTACTCATGCTCCTAATACATCCAAATGGTTTGAGATTTGAGAATATATATCTATACTCGAAATCGTTGAAGCAGCCAAAATACCGATTGCTCGAGCAAATGCTTAAACCTGTGGAAAGAGTGGAATTTTTTCAATTTAACGAGCATGAACAAGTTGTGGCACCTAGTGAAGCTCGCCCAAACTCCATATTTATCTTTGACGATATAGCGTGTGAGAAACAGGACAACGTGAGAGCATTTTTTTCCATGGGAAGACACGAGATTGTGGATAGTTTTTATCTCTGTCAGACGTATACTCGTATTCCGAAACATCTCGTGAGAGACAATGCAAATTTTATAGTGCTATTCAAACAAGATGATATGAACCTCAAGCATGCATATAATGATCATGTCAATACGGATATGACTTATGCAAGTTTCAAAAAAATGTGTGCCAAGTGTTGGAAATCGGACAAGTATGGATTCATCACGATTGACAAGGACAGTGAATTGAATGCTGGAAGATATAGAAGGGGATTTGATTCTTTCCTCACTGTCGATGATGATGATGATGATAAATAATTATTCCCCTGGATTTTACAAGACAGTCTAAAGTCTGACTTACTCGTGTCAACATGAAGCGCAAAGAACTTTTAAAGGAGACGGCTGTATTGAGTGAACTTGCCAAGGCGAGTAATGCAATCAGACGAAAACATCGAATGTTGAAAAGTGAACGTGATAGTGCTCAGCAGAAAATGCAAGATGTGTTTAAACCGATTGTTGAACCATTAGAAGAACTAGTTTCATATACGAAAAAACCTAAAATTAAGAATGAACATGTAAATGTTAAAAAGGAGGAAGAGGAGGAGGAGGAGGAGAAGGAGGAAGAGTCTCCAAATTTTGGAGAAAATAGCATGAAGCAAGATATTTCTTTCAAAGATGATATTTGGCATGATGCAATGACTGATGAGAATGTCGGTGTACCCTTAACTAAAAATAGTGATAATGATATTCATGAAGATAATAATGATGATGATGAGGACGATGATAACTTAGAATCATCTGAAGATGTTGATAATTTGATACGTGAATATTTGGGTCTACTGCGTAGTAATAACAAAACAAGATTAGATGGCTTGTATGGAGTACGAAATCTCGCTCAAAACAGATTAATGATTGGTGATTCACCGATTCATTTCGAACTCGATCATATAGTGGTTGGAGATGAAAAGTATCCCAAAAGTATTGGCTTGGTGGAACTGTTGTTTAAAAAAGAGCCTGAACTCAAATATATAACTCCAAATGACTTGGAGAAATATCAGAAAATTGTCATTACAACGAATGCTCATAAAAAATTTTATAAACGCACGGGTGCAGTACGTCAGGATAAAAATAGTAAATTCAAAAATTATATATCCCACATGCTGCGTAGCAACGATAAGAAGGGTGGTGCTCTGCCCCAGTACAAGGTAGCACAAAAGCATACTTCTATCGACTATGTTTATTGGGATGATCCGAATGAACTAGTGGATCGTCTTCGTTTATTGCTCGGATCGCAAGCTGCTGGAAACTCATCACATTCGAATGAAATCATATCGATTATCGAGGAATTGCGTGAAGCTGAAATCATTTATTAACATGTGAGGGCTTGCTTTCATCCACATTCCCAACATGAGCGTCGATGTGTTTGGACGAAAATTGAGTAGACGTGGTGCAGGTCCACCGGGTAAACCAGGTGCTGGATTCTAAATTACATCAGACGGTCATTACGATTTGGAACGAAAACGATTGGAAAACGTTGGCGACCCAATAAATGCCAGAGATGTTGTAACACTCGGTGCATTAAGTAAACACATTCATTCTATAACTCATAGTGTGACTCATATAACGAATCAAAGGTGCGAATCGAATGTGGCTGCTCTAGAGAAGCGTGTAAAAGATGATCTCGCCACTCTACGCAAGGAGATGAAAAATTTGGAAAGTACAATCGCAGAGCACATAAAAGATGATCTCACCGTCCTGTTGAAGGAGATGAAGGATTTGGAAAATGCAATCGCGGAGCTTAAAAAGTGAAAAGTTGCGAGAGAATGAGCGTGCCGCGGTGGTAGAGAAGCTACACAAGCCAGCTCGACGAAATTATCCACGTCGACGAGTGGATATACGCGGTCTGGATGAGACTTGGCAAGCTGATCTTGTCGATATGTCTGCATATGCACAACACAACTCCAAGTATAAATTTCTTCTCACCGTCATCGATATATTCTCCAAATTCGCCTGGGCCGCACATCGATCGAGGAAATGAATTTTACAATACGGACTTTAAGGCCCTGATGAAAAAATATAATATACACTTGTATTCAACATTTAGCAACTTGAAAGCATCAATTTGTGAGCGCTTCAATCGTACACTCAAGAATAAAATGTGGATTCAATTTAGTTTTCGCAGAAGCTGGAAATGGATTGATATTCTCGAAACCTTAATTGAGAAATATAATGCTACACAGCATCATACGATAAAGATGAAACCGAAAGATGTGAACGCTGCGAATGAGGCGCAACTATTGCATAACGTATATAATAGAACTGTGGATGGGGAGAAACCAGCAAAATTCAAAATTGGCGATAAAGTACGCATAAGTAAATTTAAGAATGTATTTGAGAAAGGTTATACGCCAAACTGGACAACGGAAATTTTTACAATATATCTAGTGAGAAAAACTAATCCAGTTACTTATAATATAAAAGATTATCAAGAGGAGCCCATCGCAGGTGGTTTCTACGAGCATGAGCTGCTTCGAACAAAAAATCCCGACATATATCTCATTGAAAAAATGTTGAAGAAGCGTGGCAGTCAGTTGTTTGTGTCAAAATGATTTGTAAACAATAAAGATGAAAAATTCAAAGTCTGGTTTATTTTAACGACCTTTCCCCCACGAACAGCAGATTCGAAGGAAAAAGAATGACAGAGATTCACAAAAAATTTTATTTTACATCAATTACAAATGTACAAGTTTTTGAGGAAAATTCCTCTCTTACAGAATCAAGAGACTCGGTAGAGTCTCGGGACAAGTACATTGACAGCCCTGTCGTCTGCTGGCCCGAGGCTCTCGCCGAGTATACTTTCTCTGAATAAAACGATTCGCCGTGGTGGGGGTAAAATTGGCAAGTGATTTTTTTGAATTACCGAAGTTATGAGTCATCTGAGCCTTTGAAAATTGAACTTTCAGCTAATTAAGAAATTCTCTTTCGATTGCGCCCAAAATCAACACGATCGGTGGCGTAATTGCTGAGAAAAAACTTTGCACGGGCTCAAGATTATGCAAAAGTTACTGACACATCACGAGTTCGACGTATACGTATACGCGTTTTGACGTAGTCAGTGGTAGTAGAGTTGTTGCCTCTACGCATTCTGATTGGCTCAACGATGTCGGCTCCTCCAGCTGCTAGGCCGACCGCGGGTGAGGCTCAAGTGTTAGAAGGCCTAAAATAGCGAACAGGCATTCTGTATATCTATATATGCGTTATACAGAATGCCTGTTCACCATTTTAGGCCTTCTAACTTTTGAGTCGTACCCCGACCACGCTCAGACTCCATGGATATTATATTATATATATATATATATAAACCACGCGTCAGTTTTCGATCATCGTATAAACAAACGGAGTTTTGACATTATGAAATGCGTGTGGGATAAATAAAAAAAACTTTCGTCATCTAACGAAGTGCATAGTACTAAAACCTGTGGAATGCTAAACTAAACCGGTATAAAAGCAGTCGCGTAAATGTAGTCTGTGATCTGTGTGTGAAAAAGAATAAAATAAAAAAATACGCGGTGCATGTCGACGAAACTTTTTAAGATTTCATTAATTCGTTTGACTGAAAATAAGTTTATCATATATCATTTGTAAATAGGTTATATGATATCAATACATCGATACGCACATCCGAAACCACCCGAGACTTGTTTTCGTACTGAACGTCATTTTGACAGGTGAGGTTATGATCCCCAAAGTGCTGTTGTGTGCGGACTCTAATTAATAAATGAAAATGGTTAGTGAAAATTGGTTAATGTATATTTTGTTAAAACTTGTGGTATACTAAACCGGTATAAAAGCGGCCGCGTAAATGTAGACTGTGATCTGTGTGTGCAAATAAAACATATAAAAAAATGCGCGATTCATATATGTCAACGAAACTTTTCAAGATTTCATTATTTCCTTCGATTGGAAATAAGTGTCAACTGAGATAATCTTTCAATTAAACCAGAGTTCGCGGAATATTGTCCAGTGTAAATATATCATCAGTTGTGTGATTACATATCATGTGTAATAATGTAGGTCATATATACGAGTTCCCTTTGATAGCTGTGTGGTAACGAACCGGCCGGGGTTTGACGTTACGAAGTGTGGGACAAATGTAACAAACGTTCGCATAGTTAGTGAATAATATAAATAAGGCAAATCAGTTTATCAAAAATAGGTCTGGAAGTTGTAAGAAAAAATGTTCGTCAACCTATAACGTCAAATTTTCTTTTTGCGATCTGAAATATTATGGTTGATAATTAATAAAACAAGAACACACGGAACTGTTAGTATATATAATGTAAGAAACTCCAATCGAATAAATGTTTTTTAATTTCTTTCTTGTGTCATCGGTATTTTTGAATATTCCCACATTTTGCTTCCTATTGAGTCTTTCCGATCCTTGTTTTGACTCCATCGGTTTGCAGCGGATCGATACATAGTATTAATTGGTTGCCTAATATGTGTCCTATAATTTTCTACTATTTCTTCATGCTGATTGTGGTAACATGATTCAAGTGGTTTCCGACTATGATCATCAATCGCACATTTTGTATATCAGATTCTTAAAACAGTTTCTGGTGTTGATATAAGTGTTGTTATACTTTTTCCACCTGTTCTGTCGAGTAATAAATTTTGAAACTTCTTCCAAAAAGTCTTTGGATGCTTATTTTGCTGATGATATGAAAAGTCGTATCTTGGGAATGCTGTATGCGAACACAAATTTTGATAACAAAACTTATGGAATGACATGTATGTTGAGTATTTCCACTTTGCAAACTACAAATATGGAATTATTATAAAAAAAATTCATTCGAATAAGTCTACTGTTGCTCAGTTTTGGATGCGATCAAATATAATGCCTACCAACATCCCCAGAAACTTACAGAATTGCTGAATGCAATGTGCGCTATGTCATTTTAATGTAACATCATGACTTTTGACAACTTTTCATTATAATGCTGTAAATTCGGATCATTGAAATACTGCAAAAATCTGCAAACTATACAATTTAAATACTGTGCCATTCATTTTACATTTTGACTCTAACTGTAACATATATATGAAGTAAAAAATTGATTATAAAAGTCTTCAGTTGCTCATTTATGGATAGATTAGAAATTGCTGTCTTCGAAGCTCATTGTGCTTTGCGCATTGCGAATACATTGACTCTGAAATTTCTGTGGATAAATATATATGCGACGGATCACCCCTTATCTTTGATTATGGTAATATGTAATGGAACTTGGTTCGGCAAGGTTTTAAGTGTTCCTTTTCAAATAGTATTGAAGTTTGTATGACTGATATACAGCGAATATTTCCAAACTTTGATATTTCTGTGTTGCAGCATGTGTGCCAATCATTCAAATCATTTCCTCCAACCGTATCATGTAATCTAGAAAATTTATCACAAAAGTCTTCCGCTTTTCTAAATACTTCAATTTTCCTTTTTCTACTCCATTGGGAGTTTTCGAATTTCTAAATTCATTTCTGAATTGTCCTGAAATGGTTTTCCTCCAAAACCAATGCAGGTACCTTAAACGTCTTTGAATTCTGTTGCTCTGTTGAATTAAGTTCGCTTAGTTTTTTTTGCTGCTTTGAGTTCTGGCATAATAAATGTTAGAAGTTTTCGGGTACTTTTTTTCAGCAACTATCAAACTGTGGATAATTGGATCTCAGCGGCCACTTGCAAACTTTGGAAATATATTTCATTGGGGGCACGTTTTGGATGAAATGCAATCTCTAGATTCAGAATGCAAAAGCGACATTCAAAGTGGGCAAATCTGTTGGATTTTTCGTGTCTTGAATTTGATCTATCTTTCATTTGAATTTTGAAGAAAAGGGATAAATGAAATCTGTTCTATTAAGGAAATCTTTACGTCAGTTGTTTCTTGGTATGAAGACTTGGAAAAAATCGCCAAAGGCCAAGGACAGACCGGTGACGAAATATTTCCAGTACAATTTTGACGAAAAATAGATCTTATTTCGTGGAAACCAACGTTATAAGCCGAAAATCATATTACGGCCCACAACACGCATTTCTTCATGCTCTTGGGTTCCCAATAGACAAAACATATTAGAAGACAAGGAGAAAAATCACCAAAGTCCAAGACCAAACCAGTGCCGAAATATTTTCAGTACAATTTTGAAGAAAAATTGGTATTTTACGTGGAAACTAACATTATAAACCGAAATTCATTTCCCGGGCCTATCATCCCGGATTCCTCCATGCTGTTGAGTTCCTAATAGGCATAACATATTAGAGTATAAGGAAAAAAATCGCCAAAGTTCAAGGGCAGTCTTGTGACGAAATATTTTCACTACAATTTTTACGAAAAATTGGTCTTCTATGGTGGAAACCAACTTTATAAGCCGAACATCATACCGAGGGAAAATAAGATTGGGAAAAGTACATTTATGGTCCCTTATTTGCTGATAATTTCATGAAAAAGATTATCCCATAAAAATTGTTCGTATGAGAATGGAATCTATAAAAATATACTAAGCAAATAATTCATAGAAATTTATACTAAAATCCTATAACCGTCATAACATAAATGAGGAACTTTTGAGAAAAAAGGCGTGATATCAAACCATAAACTTCCCCTAGGGAAAAAAAGGTTGGGACAAGTACATTGATGGTCTCTTGTTTCTGGATGACATAGAAAAAAAACTCAGAACCAGGAAAAAAATTCTATAGAAATAATAAACGAAAAATTGAAAAGTTCAAAAAAATTCAACAAAAATAAAAAATAATCGAAAAAAATTCTGTAAAGAAAAATAAAAAATTTTCAAAAAAATTCATAAATATTGGACAAATTGAAAAATGTACTATCCAAGTTACATGCAGTATAAAAATGTATGATATCAATTGGAGGCCAAGTTTTTATTGATAATTTGGAATATTTATCGAACAAATCGGAATCTTTAATTGAAATTCATGATAATTATTTTCAAGAAAAAAGTTAATGAAAAAAAGTCATAACGGAAGTTACGTGCAGTTCTAAAATGTATTATATCAATTCGAGGTCAAGTATTTATCAGTTATTCGAAATATAATCTCCGGCGACCAATGAGCGTTGAGAATCCTTGTCGGGCTCACAACGTTTTATCAAAATTACTAAAAAAATAATGAAAATAAAATCATTAAAAATTCACATGAAAGTCATTCGTTACTTCAACAAGGTACACACTTTAAAGAATCGATTCCCCTCCGACTTTCACGATCTCCTGGTATTATTCACAACATTCAACTTCGATTGGATCGGTACAAATTATGTTCAAATACGTCTTAAACGTACTTGTCCGGCCCATCACTTTTTATTCAAATTGCTCATTCGAAAACAAATCAAAAACGAAGTTAATGCATGTGTTAATATTAACGAACAGTAATTCCCGAGAAAATAATTTTCCTTCGAATCACTCTTGTCAAAATGAAACGAAAATGAAAGATGAAGTTGATTAATCTATTTATATTATATGGAGTCATAATTCACAACAAAATCATTTTTCTCCAAATTCCAGGAATCTACGTGTCGTACTCGACTAGTGATATTTATCAAAATGTGTACGTGACTATAGAAAAAAAAACATTTCATGGCCGAGTAGGTTCGAAAATTTCTAGTAATGTGCCTGATTATTTCTCATTTTCATTGGTTCTTACCGAATGGTATGTGTTCACTGAAGAAAATGAGAAGTGGATATTGCTATACGAACTTGCGAACAATCAAGTTCAAATTACTTGGAGATATTATTTTTATTTCTATCCATTTTATTATATTTGTCATTATAGAACAGTCCTGATTTGTTTTCGAATGAGCAATTTGAATAAAAAGTGATGGGCCGGACAAGTACGTTTAAGACGTATTTGAACATAATTTGTACCGATCCAATCGAAGTTGAATGTTGTGAATAATACCAGGAGATCGTGAAAGTCGGAGGGGAATCGATTCTTTAAAGTGTGTACCTTGTTGAAGTAACGAATGACTTTCATGTGAATTTTTAATGATTTTATTTTCATTATTTTTTTAGTAATTTTGATAAAACGTTGTGAGCCCGACAAGGATTCTCAACGCTCATTGGTCGCCGGAGATTATATTTCGAATAACTGATAAATACTTGACCTCGAATTGATATAATACATTTTAGAACTGCACGTAACTTCCGTTATGACTTTTTTTCATTAACTTTTTTCTTGAAAATAATTATCATGAATTTCAATTAAAGATTCCGATTTGTTCGATAAATATTCCAAATTATCAATAAAAACTTGGCCTCCAATTGATATCATACATTTTTATACTGCATGTAACTTGGATAGTACATTTTTCAATTTGTCCAATATTTATGAATTTTTTTGAAAATTTTTTATTTTTCTTTACAGAATTTTTTTCGATTATTTTTTATTTTTGTTGAATTTTTTTGAACTTTTCAATTTTTCGTTTATTATTTCTATAGAATTTTTTTCCTGGTTCTGAGTTTTTTTTCTATGTCATCCAGAAACAAGAGACCATCAATGTACTTGTCCCAACCTTTTTTTCCCTAGGGTTTCGTATATATGTCCTCACCCTTACAATTTTTTTTTCGCCTTCAATATACTCTCAATCTCCAACACTCGTAAGCACACATTCACAATGCCTCCATAGCTTCTGAAAATTCGGGAATACTGTAATGGCCCCATGGCAACGTGTCTACCGTTCCAGGTATAACATAGCGCTTGTCATCGTGTGGACTTAGGACGATTTTTGTCTCCGTAATGGTATAGACATTATGTAATGTTGCACGAATTGAAGATTGACAACGCTTCATTTCAATCTGCTCACCGAGGCATTTCACATAATCGTCGAATGTTATGGTTCTCGCAACAACATTACTCTTGACTCCTTTAGCTTTCTTAACATCGCTCTTGCCCTCAACTCGCGTCGCATACATCTTCGATCTCAGTCCCACGAATTCAGTCATTATGGCCCCATTGTTCTCATCTTTCACGAGACCCGGGACCTTTTTGTTCACAAGCGGTATGCCATAGACGTTATCTGGGGGATAGTCACTGGTATCAAGAGACTCGGTAGAGTCTCGGGACAAGTACATTGACAGCCCTGTCGTCTGCTGGCCCGAGGCTCTCGCCGAGACTATATTATCTCTGAATAAAACGATTCGAGGTAGTGGGGGTAAAATCGACATGTTATTTTGTAGAATAATGAAACTCAGGAGTCATTTCGCTACTTGAAAATTGAAGTTTGAGTCAATTAATAAATTCTCTTTCGATTACGCCCAAAATCAGCATGATCGGTGGCGTAATTACTGAGAAAAAACTTTGCACGGGCTCAAGATTATGCAAAAGTACCAACACATTTACGGAGTTGACGCATCTGTATATGGGTTTAGACCGATACATACAAGGGCCTCTTGATGCCCATCACAACAAATCACCGTTGAGAATCTATCCGTCTCGACCAATCGCCGATGAAAGAATTTCTTATAGTCCTCTATATTTTCTTGTATACCGTCTGTTATCGTCTCTTAGGCTCGCTACACACGGTCAATAATATTGCACAGTAATATTGCACAATAAGTTTGTATGGTGTGTAGTGCGCCATAAATTTAAGATAGCTCGAACTTCTGTTGATTGATTGCCCAATGTTTCAATACTACATCTACACGCTCAATAATATTGTGCAATCACCTACATTGCGCAATATTATTGACCGTGTGTAGCAGGCCTAATAATGTAGGTTATATATACGAGTTCCCTTTGATAGCTGTGTCGTAACGAACCGGCCGGGGTTTGACGTTACGAAGTGCGGGACAAATGTAACAAAAACGTTCGCCCCGTTAGTGAATAATAATATAAATAAGGCAAATCAGTTTATCAAAAATAGGTCTGGAAGTTGTAAGGAAAAGTGTTCGTCAACCTATAACGTCAAATTTTCTTTTTCCGATCTGAAGAATTATGGTTGATAATTAATAAAACAAGAACACACGGAACTGTTAGTATATAATGTGAGAAACTCCAATGGAATAAATGTTTTCTAATTTATTTCTTGTGTCATCATTATTTTTGAATATTCCCATATTTTGCTTCCTATTGAGTTTGGCTCGGCTCTTTCCGATCCTTGTTTTGACTCCATTGGTTTGCAGCGCATCGATACATATTATTAATTCGTTGCCTAAGATGTGTCCTCTGATTTTCTACTACTTCTTCATGCTGATTGTGGTAACGTGATTCAAGAGGTTTCCAACTATGATCATCAATCGCACCTTTTGTACATCAGATTCTCAAAACAGTTTTTGGTCTTGATATAAGTGTAGTTATTCTTTTTCCACCTGGTCTGTCAAGTAATAAATTTTGAAACTTGTTCCAAAAAGTCTTTGGATGCTTTTTTTGCTGATAATATGAAAAGTTGAATCTTCGCAATGCAGTAGGCAAACACAAATTTTGTCAAGAATACTTATGAAATAATCTGTATGATGAGTATTCCTATTCTGCAAACTGCAAATATGGAATTATTGTTGAAAACATTCATTACGATAAGTCTACAGTTGCTCAGTTTTAGATGCGATTAAGTATAATACCTGCCAACATCATGGAAACCTACAGAATTTCTGAATGTTATGTGCGCTATGTTATTTTAATGTAACATCATGACTTCTAACAACTATTCACTATAATGCTATAAATTTGGATCATTGAAATACAGTAAAAATCTGCAAACTATAAAATTTATATACTGTGCCATTCATTTTACTTTTTGACTCTCACCGTAACATAAATAAGAAGTGAAAAATTCATTACAAAAGTCTTCAGTTGATCATTTATGGATGGATTTGAAATAGCTGTCTTCCAAACTAATTGCGCAGATACATTGAATAGCAGCAGATACCTGCGAACTCTGAAATTTCTGTGGGTAAGTATATGTGCTAGTATCACCCCCTATCTTTGATTATGGTAATATGTAATGGAACTTAGTTCAGCAAGTTTTAAAGTGTTTCTTTCCAAATAGTATTGAAATTTGTATTACTGCGGTATGGAGCGAATACCTTCAAACTTTCATATTTTTGTGTCGCAGCATGTGTGCCAGTTATTTAAATTTTTTACTCCAACCGTAACATGTAATCTCAAAAATTCATCACGAACGTCTTCAGCTTTTCTAAATTCCGAAATTTTCCTTTTTCTATACTATTCTGAGTTTTTAAATTTCTAAATGCATTTCTAAATTCTCCTGGAATTGTTTTTCTCTAAAACCAATGCAGGTACCTTAAACGTCTTTGAATTCCGTTGCTCTGTTGAATTAAGTGCGCTCAGTTTTTTTTGCTTCTTTGAGTTCTGCCATAATAAAAGTTCCCGGGTGCCTTTTTTCTGCTATCAAACTGTACATAAATGGATCTCAGCGGCCACTTGCAAACTTTGGAAATATATTTCATCGGGGGCACGTTTTGGATGACACGAAAATGTCTAGATTCAGAATGCAAAAACGACATTTAAAAATGGCCAATTCTCTTGGATTTGTTGTGACGTGAATTTGATCTATCTTTCCTCTTTTCCTTTCTTTTTTCTAACGTAATAAGCCGAAAATCATATTCCGGCCACCAATCCGCTATCGACCGTGCTCTTTGGTTCCTAATTGACAAAACATATTAGAGTACAATGAAAAAAATCGCCAAAGTCGAAGAACAGACCTGTGACGAAATATTTCCAGTACAATTCTGACGAAAAATAGGTCTTTTTTTGTGAAAACCAACGTTATAAGCCGAAAATCATAAATAATTCATAGAAATTTAAAGTAAAATCCTATAGTCAACTGAACATAAATGAGGAACTTTTGAGAAAAAAGACGTGATATCAAACCATAAACTTCCCCTAGGAAAAAAAGGTTGGGACAAGTACATTGATGGTCCCTCGTTTGCTGATAATTCCATCCATAAAACAAACTTTAAAATAAATTTTTTATAAAAAATGGGCAAAAAAATTATTTTATAAAAAAAATACAGAGCAATTCGAAAAAATCTTTACAAATCTTGAAAAAACAATATCTTAAAAAAAAACTAACCTGTACCTATTTTTTAAAGTGTTAAAAGAATCAAATAACAAGTAACAAATAAAAACCGAAAAATCGCGCTTGAAATCATTTTGGAAACCGATGCCTCATTCTTCTTATTTGATTCGAAGGGCTAATTCAATTAAAAAAAATTCCATCTAGTTTACGTGCAGCATTAAAATTTATTATATCAATTCGAGGCCAAGTTTTTTCCAATAAATTGAAAAAAGTTACCATTTGAATTACGTGCAGCACTAAAATTTATGATATCAATCGAAGGACAAGTAATTTATGAGTAACTCCAAATTTCAACATTATGGAATTGTTTTAAGAAGCTTTTAAATCCAAAAAAATCACATGCAAGCTAGTCATTTCTTACTCTATGGTGGCAGAGACAATCGATTCTTTTCAGACTTTCAGGAGCTACTGATATTATTCACAATATTCGAGGTCGATTGGATCGATAGAAATTATGTTTAAATATGAGTTAAAAGTACTTATCCGGCCCATCACTTTCCATTAAACTTATTATATTAAAATAAAAATCAGGGCTTTTTTAGAACTGATGGAGCACAAATATTCATGCAGAGGGAATTTAGAAACTTATCTTCAAGTAATTTTCCCTTAATTGCACTAATATAATGAGAATGGAAACGAATTGTCCTACCATATACAAGGGATGTTTATGTGCATCGATAAATAAAATACATTTTGCACATTAAATATGTTGAAACTTCCAAAATAACTCCCCAGTTTGTATTGCTATGACGGCAGTTTTTACTTCTCACTTCTTCCAGCGAACGAATTTCATTCGGCATAACTAACGTATACTCTTATTAAGAACCATTAAACTAATAATAAATCGCATTTCAATAAATTTTTAACCGGGTTTTGCCGTACAGTTTCATTTTTTTATGATTGATTTTTATTTGAATAGAAAGTGATGGGCCGGACAAGTACTTTTAAGTCATATTTAAACATAATTTCTATCGATCCAATCGACGTCGAATATTGTGAATAATATCAGAAGCTCCTGAAAGTCTGAGAAGAATCGATTATCTTATAAGTCTCTGCCACCATAGAAAAAGAAATTACCAGCTTGCTCGTGATTTTTTTGGATTTAAAAGCTTCTTAGAACAATTCCATATTGTTGAAATTTGGAGTTACTCATAAATTACTTGTCCTTCGATTGATATAATAAATTTTAGTGCTGCACGTAACTCAAATGGTGACTTTTTTCAATTTATTAGAAAATACTTGGCCTCGAATTGATATAATAAATTTTCATGCTGAACGTAAATTAGATGGAATTTTTTTTAATTGATTTAGCCCTTCGAATCAAATAAGAAGAATGAGGCATCGGTTTTCCATATAATTTCAAGCGCGATGTTTCGGTTTTTATTTTTTACTTGTTATTTGATTCTTTTAACCCTTTAAACAATAGATACAGGTTAGTTGTTTTTAAAGATAATGTTTTTTCAAGATTTGTGAAATTTTTTCGAATTGTTCTGTATTTTTTTATAAAAGAATTTTTTTGTCCATTTTTTATAAAAAATTTATTTTAAAGTTTGTTTTATGGATGGAATTATCAGCAAACGAGGGACCATCAATGTACTTGTCCTAACCTATTTTTCCTAGGGGAAGTTTATGGTTTGATATCACGTCTTTTTTCCCAAAAGTTCCTTATTTCTGTTCAGTTGACTATAGGATTTTACTTTAAATTTCTATGAATTATTTATGATTTTCGGCTTATAACGTTGGTTTTCACAAAAAAAGACCTATTTTTCATCTAAATTGTACTGAAAATATTTCGTCACAGGTCTGTCCTTGGACTTTGGCAATTTTTTCCCTTGTATTCTAATATATTTTGTCAATTAGGAACCAAAGAGCACGGTGAAAAGCAGGTTGTAGGTCGTGATATGATTTTCGGCATATAACGTTGGTTTCCACGAAAAAAATACCTAAATTTCGTCAAAATTGCACTGGAAATATTTCGATAGAGGTTTGTTCTTGGACTTTGGTGATTTTTCTCCTTGTCTTCTAATATGTTTTATCCATTGGAAACTCAAGAGTATATAGCAATGCTTGTTGCGGGCTGAGATATGATTTCCGGCTTATAACGTTAAAAAAAAGAAAGGAAAAGAAGAAAGATACATCAAATTCAAGACACAACGATTCCAACAGAATTGGCCATTTTTAAATGTCGTTTTTGCATTCTGAATCTAGATATTTTTGTGTCATCCAAAACATGCCCCCGATGAAATATATTTCCAAAGTTTGCAAGTGGCCGTGGAGATCCAATTATCCCCAGTTGATAGTTGCAGAAAAAAGGCACCCGGAAACATTCATTATGTCAGAATTCAAAGAAATAAAAAAAACTGAGCGTACTTGATTCAACAGAGCAACGGAATTCAAAGACGTTTAAGGTACCTGAATTGCTTGTGGAGGAAAGCAATTTCATTTCAGAATAATTTAGAAATAAATTAGGAAATTCAGAAATTTAGCATAGAATTTAGAAAAAGGAAAATTAAGATAATTAGTAAAGCTGAAAACTTCTGTGATGAATTTTTGAAATTACATGTTACGGTTGGAGTAAAAAATTTAAATGATTGGCACATATGCTGCGACACAAAAATATCAACGTGTGAAGGTATTCGCTCCATACTGCAGTAATACAAACTTCAATACTATTTGAAAAGAAACACTTTAAAACTTGCTGAATCAAGTTCCATTACATATTACCATAATCAAAGATAGGGGGTGATACTAGCACATATACTTACCCACAGAAATTTCAGAGTTCGCAGGTTTCTGCTGCGATTCAATGTATCTGTGCAATTAGTTTGGAAAACAGCTATTTCAAATCCATCCATTAATGATCAACTGAAGGCTTTTGTAATGAATTTTTCACTTCATATTTATGTTACAGTGAGAGTCAAAAAGTAAAATGAATGGCACAGTATATAAATTTGATAGTTTGCAGATTTTTACTGTATTTCAATGATCCAAATTTATAGTATTATAGTGAAAAGTTGTTAGAAGTCATGATGTTACATTAAAATAACATAGCGCACATAACATTCAGAAATTCTGTAGGTTTCCATGATGTTGGCAGGTATTATACTTAATCGCATCTAAAACTGAGCAACTGTAGACTTATCGTAATGAATGTTTTCACCAATAATTCCATATTTGCAGTTTGCAGAATAGGAATACTCATCGTACAGATTATTTCATAAGTATTGTTGACAAAATTTGTGTTTGCCTACCGCATTGCGAAGATTCAACTTTTCATATTATCAGCAAAAAAAGCATCCAAAGACTTTTTGGAACAAGTTTCAAAATTTATTACTTGACAGACCAGGTGGAAAAAGAATAACTACACTTATATCAAGACCAAAAACTGTTTTGAGAATCTGATGTACAAAAGGTGCGATTGATGATCATAGTTGGAAACCTCTTGAATCACGTTACCACAATCAGCATGAAGAAGTAGTAGAAAATCAGAGGACACATCTTAGGCAACGAATTAATAATATGTATCGATGCGCTGCAAACCAATGGAGTCAAAACAAGGATCGGAAAGAGCCGAAACAAACTCAATAGGAAGCAAAATATGGGAATATTCAAAAATAATGATGACACAAGAAATAAATTAGAAAACATTTATTCCATTGGAGTTTCTCACATTATATACTAACAGTTCCGTGTGTTCTTGTTTTATTAATTATCAACCATAATTCTTCAGATCGGAAAAAGAAAATTTGACGTTATAGGTTGACGAACACTTTTCCTTACAACTTCCAGACCTATTTTTGATAAACTGATTTGCCTTATTTATATTATATTCACTAACTATGCGAACGTTTGTTACATTTGTCCCGCACTTCGTAACGTCAAACCTCGGTTCGTTACGACACAGCTATCAAAGGGAACTCGTATATATAACCTACATTATTAGGCCTGCTACACACGGTCAATAATATTGCGCAATGTAGGTGATTGCACAATATTATTGAGCGTGTAGATGTAGTATTGAAACATTGGGCAATCAATCAACAGAAGTTCGAGCTATCTTAAATTTATGGCGCACTACACACCATACAAACTTATTGTGCAATATTACTGTGCAATATTATTGACCGTGTGTAGCGAGCCTAACAGACGATAACAGACAGTATACAAGAAAATGTAGAAGACTATCAGTAATTCTAACGGTGATTTGTTGTGATGGGCATCAAGAGGCCCTTGTATGTATCGGTCTAAACCCATATACAGATGCGTCAACTCCGTAAATGTGTTGGTACTTCTGCATAATCTTAAGCCCGTGCAAAGTTTTTTCTCAGTAATTACGCCACCGATCATGCTGATTTTGGGCGTAATCGAAAGAGAATTTATTAATTGGCTCAAACTTCAATTTTCAAGTAGCGAAATGACTCCTGAGTTTCATTATTCTACAAAATAACATGTCGATTTTACCCCCACTACCTCGAATCGTTTTATTCCGAGATACCTCGGGCCAGCAGACGACAGGGCTGTCAATGTACTTGTCCCGAGACTCTACCGAGTCTCTTGATATGGATTAGCTTCGTTTTTGATTTTTTTATGAATGAGCAATTTGAATAGAAAGTGATGGGCCGGACAAGTACTTTTAACACGTATTTAAAAATAACTTGTACCGATCCAATCGACGTCGAATATGTAGTGAATCATACCAGGGGATCCTGAAAGTCGGAGAAGAATCGATTCTCTTATAAATCTCTACTATCATAAAGTGAAAAATGACTTCACCTTTGATGTGATATTTTGGATTAGCCATTTTCTCAAAAAGTCATGGGCAGGAAGATTTCGGTTTCCTTATAAGTTTCTACTGTCGAATAGTAACTCAGTCAGGACTCCTTGGGCCGGAAGAGTATTCTCAACTCGAAATTAACCACAGTTTTATATGTGTTGGTTATAAAAAAAATGGGTGGCATTGTTCTTCTATATAATTACTTAAAAGCAAGATTTTGTAACTTTTATGGTTGTCGATCTTTTAGTAATTTAGCTAAAACGTTCTGAGGCAGACGAGTATTCTCAAAGCCCATTAGAACATGATTTCACAACGGCTAAAATTCAATAATTTAGTTGACTATTCAGTAAGTTAAAATCTTCGTAATTTTTTTCTTTGTAATTTTTTGTTATTATAACTTTTTGTGTTTGCGATTTTTTTGTGTTTTCGTTTTTCTTTTGTTTATCATTTGATTATTTGTATTTTTTAATCTTCTTTAAATATACCACATTTGTATTTTTTCGGTTCTCAACGCTATGTCTTTTTCACTTTTGCACTTATTTGACAACATTCAGTTCCTTTGAGCGGAACGTCTTGAGATTACGTATTTCCATATCACAGGTTCGAGGTTATTCATTAATGCATTTGAGATGGTCATTTGAGACGTCATTTTTGTGAATTATTTTGTAATAATTATTCGGAAGGAAGCGTGTTTTTGCGAGGTTCGATATTCTTTTGAATGATAATGAAGAAGGATTTTCATAAAGTGTATGATGAGTTTGGTTTTTGGATAGTTTATTTAGAAGCAGACTTTTACTCGGACAATTTTCAATTTCCTTTTTTAATATCAAAAAACAATGTATGATTTTATTCTTTGAGGGTTCAATCATTTTTTCTTGAGCTGCTATGACGAGTTTGTAGTTTTTTATAGGTGTTCAATTTTTTTTTGAGCATAGTTTTTCATAGATTGTAATGAATTAATTTTTTATGAAATTACGTAAATCTAGACTTTTGGCCAGGTTTTTCAGATAAGTGATCTTCTGTGCACAGCTATCAAAGGGAACTCGTATATATAACCTACATTATTAGGCCTGCTATACACGTTCAATAATATTGCGCAATATAGGTGATTGCACAATATTATTGAAGGTATAGATGTAGTATTGAAACATTGGGCAATCATTCAACAGAAGTTTGAGCTGTCTTAAATTTATGGCGCACTACACAAACTTATTTTGCAATATTACTGTGCAATATTATTGATCGTGTGTAGCGAGCCTAACAGACGATAACAGACGGTATACAAGAATATATTGAGGACTATCAGAAATTCTTTCATCGGCGATTGGTCGAGGCAGATAGATTCTCACCGGTGATTTGTTGTGATGGGCATCAAGAGGCCCTTGTATGTATCGGTCTAAACCCATATACAGATGCGTCAACTCCGTAAATGTGTTGGTGCTTTTGCATAATCTTCAGCCCGTGCAAAGTTTTTTCTCAGTAATTACGCCACCGATCATGCTGATTTGGGCGTAATCGAAAGAGAATTTATTAATTGGCTCAAACTTCAATTTTCAAGTTACGAAATGACTCCTGAGTTTTATTATTCTACAAAATAACATGTCGATTTTACCCCTACTACCTCATGAATCGTTTTATTCAGAGATAATATAGTCTCGGCGAGAGCCTCGGGCCAGCAGACGACAGGGCTGTCAATGTACTTGTCCCAAGACTCTACCGAGTCTCTTGATATGTTCAAACTTCCATAATAACTCTCCAGTTTATATTCAATAAAGGAAAATTTTTACTTCCCACTTATTCTCCAGCGAACGAATTCCATTCGGAATAAGAACTAACCTATCCTATTATTAAGAACATTAAATTAATAATGAATCGCATTTCAATAAATTTTTAACCCGATTCTGCAGTACAATTTCGTTTTTTTATGATTCATTTTTTATTGAATGAATAGTGATGGGCCGTGCAAGTACTTTTAATACATATTTAAACATATTTTGTATCGATCCAATCGACGTCGAATCTTGTGAATAATACCAGAGGATCCTGAAAGTCTGAGAAGAATCGATTTTCTTATAAGTCTCTGCCACCATAGAATAACAAATGACTAGCTTTCATGTGATTTTCTGGATTTAAAAGCTTCTTAGAACAATTTAATAATGTCAAAATTTGGAGTGACTAATAAAATACTTGTCCACCGATTGATATCATAAATTTTAAGGCTGCACGTAATTCAAGTGGTACCTTATTTCAATTCATTAGATAATACTTGGCCTCGAATTGATATAATAAATTTTAATGCTGCACATAAATTAGATGGAATTTTTTTCAATTGATTTAGCTGTACTTAGTCAATGTACTTGTCCCGAGACTACCGAGTATCTTGATGATATCAATAGGAGGACAAGTGTTTTATTAATAATTCTGAGTTTTACCATTATGATATTATTCTAAGAAGCATTTAAAACCAAATAAATAACATCGAAGGTATAGTAATTTGTTACTCTATGGTGGCAGAGATTTAGAAGAAAATCGATTCTTATCAGACTTTTAGGATCCCCTGGTGTTATTCACAATATTAGACGTCGATTTGGGATCGGTACAAATTATGTTTAGATATGTGTTAAAAGTACTTGTCCAGCCCATCGCTTTTCCTTTAAATTTTTCATTCAAATATAAATCAATCATAAAAAAACGAAATTGTATGACAGAATCCGGTTAAAAATTTATCGAAATTCAATTTATTATCAGTTTCAGGTTCTCAATAATAGTATGTTCTTATACACCGAATGAAATTCGTTCGCTGGAAGAAATAAGAAGTACAAATTGCTGTCATTGCAATATAATGTGGGGGGTTATTCTAGAAGCTTAAACATATTTATTGTGCCAAATATTTTTCATTTATTGAGGCACAGTGATATCTCTTGTATTTTGCAAGAGAATTCATTTGCATTTTTTTTTATCAATTTAACGCAATTAAGTAATAATTACATGAAAATTACTTTCTTAATCCCCAATGTATGCGTATTTATGATCCATCACTACCAGAAGTGCCCTGATTTATATTTGAATGAAAATTTTAAATGAGAAGTGATGGGCCGGACAAGTACTTTTAACACATATCTAAACATAATTTGTACCGATTCAAAATCGACATCGGCAGTATTACGATATCTGTGGCCCCAAGTTTTGACTATGTAGTCTTTATATTTGGCCCAAAATAAGACTTTTTTCAAGAGTGACAAAAATCGAAATTCGGCCTTTTAAGGGGTGAAACAGGGGGTTGAAAGTTGAAGCATTATAATGTTTGTGGTCCCTAATTCTGACGATACAGCGTCTATATTCCATCGAAAATCAGACTTTTTTTTATTTACTCAAGATCCAAGTTCGACCATTAAAGGGGTGATAGAGTGGTTTCAAAATTGCAGCGTTTTTATAATGTATATTATTTGTGGTCGCTAATTCTGACCATGCAAACTTTTTTAAACAAAGATAATCGGAATTCGACCTTTGAGGTGGGAAAAGGAGAGACACGAAGTTTGCGTATTATATAATTTGGGGTACCTAAATTGTTTTAAAAAAATTTGCAAATTAAATGTGTTCTTTCGGGGGCTCTGCCCCGCGGGGGGTTTCGCCCCCCCCCCCCCCCCCCCCCCCCGACCCCCCGTTGATGGTTGCGTTTGCGGATATAGTTCCGAAAGGGACACTTCGATTTGAACACCCAGCTTTTGCAAAAACACACATAAAAAAGAGGTTAAAACAAGATCACACCTAAAATTTCAACCGCGGCAAATGTTTTTTAAAATTTTTATCACTATTTTTGTGTGGCGGTAGCCAACTCGCGACGACGCGCACAGAGCACCTTCGATGTGTGTGCGGAATCATTGGGCGAGTTTTGAGCACTTTCAATGTATGTGCGGAATCGTTGGGTGGGTCTGGAGCACCTTCGATGTGTGTGCGGAATCGTTGGTTCGTTGGGTGGGTTTGAAGCACCTTTGATGTGTGTGTGGAATCGTTGGGTGGGTTTGGAGCACCTTCGATAAGTTCCAAATAACTGCCGAACACTTTTTAAATTACTCATATATTCTAAAATATAAACGTCGAATTTCAAGAAAATCTGCCAAAAAATACTTTCTCTTAGAAAAAATTTAAAATCTCTGTTTCACCCCCTTAAAAGCCGAATTTCGATTTTTTTTACTCTTTAAAAAAGTCTTATTTCGGGCCAAATATGAAGACTACATGGCCAAAACTTGGGGCCACAGATATCGTAATATCCCCTCGACGTCGAATATGGTGAATAACACCAGGGGATCC
Source organism: Venturia canescens (assembly GCF_019457755.1). Classification (NCBI taxonomy): domain Eukaryota; kingdom Metazoa; phylum Arthropoda; class Insecta; order Hymenoptera; family Ichneumonidae; genus Venturia; species Venturia canescens. The sequence continues at coordinate 3,444,909 of NC_057430.1, forward strand.
TGAAAGTCTGTGAAGAATTGATTTTCTTCTAAATCTCTGCTACCTTAGAGTAACAAATTACTATACCTTCGATGTTATTTTTTTGGTTTTAAATACTTCTTAGAACAAACATCATAATGTTAAAACTCGGAATCATTAATAAAACACTTGTCCTCCTATTGATTTCATAAATTTGAGTGCTGCACATAACTCAAATAATAACTCTTTTGATTCATTAGAACTTTCTCAAGTTCCTGATGGTTCCTATATGAATAAATATTCCGAATTACTATTAAGCACTTGGCTTTGAATTGATATCATAAATTTTAATGCCGCACGTAACTTAGATTGATTTTTTTTTAAATTGATTTAACTGTTAAAATGAAGTGAGAAGAATAGGGCATCGGTTTCCAAAATGATTTCAATCGCGATTTTTCGCCTTCTTATTTCTTACGTGTTATTTGAATTTTTTTGACACGTTATACAATAATCACACATTTGTATTTTTTAAATATGTTTTTTCGTGATTCGTAAAATTGTTTTCGAATTGTTCCGTTGAAATGACTTACACTTGGTTTGATTATTTTTTTATTGATTTTTTTTTTTACATTTTTCTTGATATGATCAGGAAACAAGGGACCATCAATGTATGTGTCCCACCTTTTTTTCCCTGGAGGAATTTTTGCGATTTTATATGAGGTCTTTTTTCCAAAGTTCGGCGATCTTGTTTTTCGGGTTAAATTAAGCTGAGCTAACTGCAGTCACCCTATGTTCAAAAAATAAAAATGAAAACGCTATACTCCGCGATTAAAAAATTGAAAATTCGATTGAAGCAATCTTTTAAAAAGATTTCACATATAAGACAAAAGTACTCGTCACAGCGATATATTTTTGTACCTCCTTACCTATTTCAAGTTAAATTTTCGTAAATAAGTTTTTTTCCATATTTAAAAAAAAAATATGTAATAATTTAATAACAATATATAATAATAATACTAATATATAATCAATAATAACAATAATATTATATAAATAGAATTTTTTTACATAATAAATTGGAAGCCGTAAAGAGACAAATAATTATAATCAACAATTTGAACCATGGATGTTTGGGTTTGTGTGTCCAATAGAGTGTGTCGAAAAATATCGATATTTTTATTCGGGTTTCACAATCATTTTTCTTCCTATTATGCCAAATGATCAAGCCAACCCTAGGCACAGCTCGAAATAAAATTATTTCGGCCGGCCCATTGCATACTTCAATTTTCCATAAGAATAACACATGAAAAAAAAACGTCGGTGATTATTGTTTCATATCATCTGTAAAAAAAATTTCACAGATACTCTAGTAACCTATTTTTGTAGAGAATTGAATTCCCTACAAATTAAGTCCATAGATTCAGTGGCCTAGAACCAACCGTTCAGCGGTTACAGCAGTTTGAAATTTCTTACATCAAGCCAGGTTTCTCATGTATCAATTTTTAGATTCGAAGTCGCTTCTTTTAATAGTGCTATTTGAATTGAGCTGGAAACTATTTTTATGTACAGTTTTCTAAAATGGCTTTTAAGATCGTTATCTAGGCAAAAATATCAAGTATTATCTAAACTGTTGTTGACCGACTTCCCCAGTCTTAATGTATGCTAGAAAGAAAACAAGCTGAAAAAATCCCGAAAACACAATTTTCTTTAAAAGCGTCTTTGAAGAATTCCGAAGTTTAGTACGGGGCTCTTAAAAATCCGATTTGGAATCTACAGATAGCATAGGCTTACCCTAAAATGAAAGTAGAATTTACCATATCATTCTCTGCACTAGACTGGTCATCGAAAAAAATATCTCTGGGCGAAAAAAAAATTCCCATATTTTGGATAGGCGGAGGATTCGCATAAGAAATTGTACATAATTGTTACAACAAAATCTTTTTGTGCAATCGACGTAATAAAAAGGCGATTCTTTTCCAATGGTTGCACCACTTCTCTTGGTAGATTTTTTGTTATTCTGTGAGTTATATTTATTTCATACTGTGGCACGTGGTCTGCTGCGTAGGCACGGGGGAGCACGGTACTATACAAAGTTCAGGGTTAAATCGATACGGTGTTCTCATCGCGCAAGCACTTCTCTCTTATTCTCTCCCTCTCAATCTTTTTCTTGCTTTCTCTCTCTCTCTCTTTGTCTAGTTCCTCCCTGCTGTTTACTACTCCTCATATTCTCTAGAAATAATGCAAAAAGAATTGGCTAGTTCTCACAGCCCTGCTAACTCAAAAAGCCTTTTCATAGATTTCTTTGTACTCCCATAATGAGCGATAATCCGGTGTCTTATATAAAATCCGAAAGCTCGCGACAGTGCGGAGGTTACTCAGTAAGAATTACATTTTCCTATATTCTGATGAGCGTGAATCAGTTAATCAATTGCCAAACAACAGGTAAAAGAAACGTCTGTGTGTCGACATTGAAGAAGAATTGTTTTTGCATTTGTATTCATAACGCGTTCCATACCAAACCGAGCATGATTTATGTGGAATTTTTTAAATCTCTTTTTTAATGAAAGAAATTTTCCAGTGTTCTTTTTGAGTTTTTTTCTCAACTTGTCGGAGCACTATAAAATTTTCGGAAGGCCATAACGATGCTGCTTACGAAAACTAGCACGATTCAAATTTCTTACGAAATCTAGAATGTTCAGGTTTTCGCCACGAATACTAACACGTTGTCAATTTCCCCGCGAAAATTAGTACGTTTTCAATTTCACCACAAAAAGTAACATGTTACGGCTTTCATTACGAAAACTAACATGTTTCGGCTTTCACTGCGAAAACAAGCATGTTTCGGATATCATCGTGAAAACTGGAGTATTCCTCATATTATCGATCTCATATTTGGAGATGTTATAATAATCTTTTTGGGCGTTTTATAAGAAACAAATGGAAAGTTTTAAGGATGTATCGTCCGTACAATCTCATTGTCAGCCAAGAAAAGTTTTGTAGCCCATTTGAAATCTTTCGTAGTGAGGTAAAAATCTGAAAAAAATCGACCAATTCGATACGATCGATTCCAATTTTATAGTTCAGCTCGAATTGAAGTGATTGGAATTGGAATGATTCTTGTATATGAAAAATAATAAAAATTGCTAACATATTGGAATTGGTTTTTGGAGTGTGAACCCAGCGATGGTCTTTTTACCGCTGGAGAGTTTGAGTTCAAATCAAAATGGTCCATAGTGAAAATTGTTGTAAATGAATAAAAAAAAACGATTGTTTTTCTTACAAATGGAGAAAATTGTTTGTTCATTTCGACCGCTTACTGAAGCGAGAGCCCAGCGATTTTTATACCGCTGGAGAATTCGATTATGAATCGAAATTTTCAATGACGGAAATCGTTAGAGATGAATGTAAAAACATTCGCTCATTTTATAAGTAATAATCATTGTTGGTTTATTTCAACAGCTCAGTCATGGAAAAATGATGGTTTTTTTCTATAACAAATAAAAATTACTACTTTATTCAACCACTCGTTGAAGCGAGAACCCAGCGGTTTTCTATCGCTGGAGAATTCGATTCTGAATTGAAATTTTCAACGATGGAAATCGTTGGTGATAAATAAAAAAAATGATCGTTTCCTTTTATAATACGTAAACCCTAGGGGGAAAAAGGTTGAGACAAGTACATTGATGGTCCCTTGTTTCCTGATCATATCACGAAAAGTGTAAAAAAAATTCCATAAAAAAATTATAAAACCAAGTGTAAATAATTTCAACAGAACAATTCGAAAAAAATTTCACACCGATGCCTCATTCTTTTTATTTTATTATAAAAGCTTAATCAATTGATAAAAAATGCCATCTCAGTTACGTGTAGCATCAAGAGACTCGGTAGAGTCTCGGGACAAGTACATTGACAGCCCTGTCGTCTGCTGGCCTGAGGCTCTCGCCGAGACTATCTTTTCTCTGAATAAAACGATTCGCGGTGGTGGGGGTAAAACTGGCATGTCATTTTCTAGAATTGCGGAGCTCAAGAGATGTTTTGTTAGGCGAAAATTAGTTTGGAGACTAAATTTCAAAATCTCTTTCGAATGAGCCCGAAACCAACCCGATCAGTAGCGTAATTGCTGAGAAAAAACTTTGCACAGGCTCAAGATTATGCAAAAGTTACTAACACATTTAGAAATTTGACATGTCTGTATATAATACCATCAAAGGCCTCATGTCCCTCGGTCTAACTTCGCGGCGGTGTCGCGGACTGACGTCACATGCCGAGAGCTCGAAAGTCACCAGCCGAAGTTTCACGTCATGTTGTTGACGTTTGGGGTTATGATGTTATCAAGTGCGTGCGGGATAACTAAAAATAATTTTCGTCATCTGCTAACGAAGTGCATATTACTATTTATTTCGTTAAATTTTGTGATATACTAAACCAGTATCAAAGCGGCCGCGTAAATGTAGTCTGTGATATGTGTGCGAAAAAGGATATAAAAAATGCGCGATGCATATGTCAACGAAAATTTTTCAAGATTTCATTATTTTGCTCGACTGGAAATAAGCGTTAACTAAAATAATCTTTCAATTTAATCACAGTGCGAGAAATATTGTCCAGTGTAAATATATCGTCAGTGGCTAGGTTATATATATGAAGGCGTCAGGTTATATATATGAATAAATACAACTGAAACCCACAGAACTGTTAGAATGATGTTGTAAACTTTAATTGAATAAATGTTTTCTAATTTATTTCTCATGTTTCCCATATTTTGCTTCATATTCAGTTTGGCTCTGCCCTCTCCGATCCTTGTTTTCACTCCATTGGTTTGCAGCGGATCAATACATATCATTAATTGATTGCCTAATATATGTGTCCTATGATTTTCTACTATTTCTTCATGCTGATTGTGGTAACGTGATTCAAGAGGTTTCCAGCTATGATCATCAATCTCACAATTTGTACATCAGATTCTCAAAATAGTTTCTGGTCTTGATATAAGTGTAGTTATTCTTTTTCTACCTGGTCTGTCGAGTAACAAATTTTGAAACTTATTCCAAAAAGTCTTTGTATGCTTTGTTTGCTGATCATATGAAAAGTCGAATCTTTGGAATGCAGTAGGCAAACACAAATTTTGACAACAATACTTATGAAATGACATGTATGTTGAGTATTCTCACTTTTCAAATTACAAATGTGGAATTATTAGTGAAAAGATTCATTACGCTAAGTCTACAGTTGCTCAGTTTTGGATGCGATCAAATATAATGCCTGTTAACATCCATGGGAACATACAGAATTTCTGAATACAATGTTCGCTGTGTCATTTCAACGTAACATCATGACTTTTGCCAACTTTTCTCTATAATACTATAGATTTGGATTATTGAAATACAGCAAAAATCTGCGAATTATAAAATTGATATACTGTGCCACTCATTTTACTTTATAACACTAACTGTAACATATATGTGAAGTAAAAAACTCATCACAGAAGTCTTCAGTTGCTCATTTATGGATAGATTTTAAATTGCTGTCTTCAAAATTTATTGCGCAGATACATTGAATCACAGCAGATACCTGCGAACTCTGAAATTTCTGCGCATAAATATGTGTGTTAAGTATCACCCCTTATATTTGATTATGAGAATGAGTAATAGAACTTGGTTTAGCAAGTTTTAAAGTATTTCTTTTTAAATACTATTGAAGTTTGTATTACTGCGGTATGAAGCGAATACCTCCAAACTTTCATATTTTTGTGTCGCAGCATGTGTGCCAATCATTTAAATTTTTTACTCCAACCGTAACATGTAATCTCAAAAATTCATCACATACGTCTTCAGCTTTTCTAAATTCCTAAATTTTCCGTTTTCTATTTTATTCTGAGTTTTTAAACTTTTAAATTCATTCCTGAATTCTCCTGAAATTGTTTTTCTCCAAAACCAATGCAGATACCTTAAACGTTTTTGAATTCCGTTGCTCTGTTGAATTAAGTAAGCTCAGTTTTTTTTGCTTCTTTGAGTTCTGACATAATAAATGTTTCCGGGTGCTTTTTTTCAGCAACTATCAAACTGTAGATAATTGGATCTCAGCGGCCACTTGCAAACTTTGGAAATATATTTCATCGGGGACACGTTTTGAATGACACGAAAATGTCTAGATTCAGAATGCAAAGCAACATTTAAAAAGGGCCAATTCTGTTGGATTTGTTGTGTCTTGAATTTGATCTATCTTTCCTCTTTTCCTTTCTTTTTCCTAACGTTATCAGCCGAAAATCATATCTCAGCCCGCAACACGCATTGCTCCATGCTCTTGAGTTCCCAATGGACGAAACATATTAGAAGACAAGGAGAAAAATCACCAAAGTCCAAGAATAAACCTCTATCGAAATATTTTCAGTACAATTTCGACGAAAAATAGGTCTTTTTCGTGAAAACCAACGTTATACGCCGAAAATTATAAACAATTCATAAAAATTTAAACTAAAATCTTATAGTCATCTGAACATAAATAAGGATCTTTTGAGAAAAAAGACGTGATATCAAACCATAAACTTCCCCTAGGGAAAAAAAAGGTTGGGACAAGTACATTGATGGTCCCCCGTTTGCTGATAATTTCACCCATAAATAAAACTTTAAACAAAATTTTTTTTTAATTGTAAAAAAATTATTTCATAAAAAAAACTACAGAACAATTCGAAAAAATCTTTACAAATCTTGACAAAACGTTATATTAAAAAAAAACTAATCTGCATCTATTTTTTAAAATGTCAAAAGAATCAAATAACAAGTAAAAAATAACAAACCGAAAAATCGCCCTTGAAATCATTTTGGAAACCGATGCCTCATTCTTCTTATTTGATTCGAACAGAAAAATCAATTGAAAAAAATTCCATCCAATTTACGTGCAGCACTAAAATTTATGATATCAATCGGTGGACAAGTATTTTATTAGTGACTTCAAATTTTGACATTATTGAATTGTTCTAAGAAGCTTTCAAATCCAAAAGAATCACATGCAAGCTAGTCATTTCTTACTCTATGGTGGCAGAGACTTATAAGGAAATCGATTCTTCTCAGACTTTCAGGATCCTCTGGTATTATTCACAAAATTCGACGTCGATTGGATCGATACAAATTATGTTTAAATATGTGTTAAAAGTACTTGTCCGGCCCATCACTTTCCAATTAAATTGTTTATCCAAATAAAAGTCAGGGCTTGTCTAGAACTGATGGATCACAAGTATTCATGCATGCAGATAGAATTGAGAGAATTATCTTCAAGTAATTTTTACTTAATTGCACTAATTTAATAAAGAACGGAAACAAATTATTCCGCAATATAGAAGGGATATTCTTGTGCATCGATAAATGAAAAAAATTGTACATAATGTATATGTTCAAGCTTCCAAAATAACTCTGCAATTTACATTCGATGACGGCAATTTTTACTTCCCACTTATTCTTCCAGCGAACGAGTTCCATTCGGAATAAGAACTAATCTATACTATTATTAAGAACATTAAATTAATAATGAATCGCATTTCAACAAACTTTTAACAAGATTCTGCCGTGCCATTTCGTTTTTTTATGATTGATTCTTTATTGAATGAATAGTGATGGGCCGGACAAGTACTTTTAACACATATTTAAACATAATTTGTATCGATCCAATCGACGTCGAATTTTGTGAATAATACCAGAGGATCCTGAAAGTCTGAGAAGAATCGATTTCCTTATAAGTCTCTGCCACCATAGAGTAAGAAATGACTAGCTTGCATGTGATTCTTTTGGATTTGAAAGCTTCTTAGAACAATTCAATAATGTCAAAATTTGAAGTCACTAATAAAATACTTGTCCACCGATTGATATCATAAATTTTAGTGCTGCACGTAAATTGGATGGAATTTTTTTCAATTGATTTTTCTGTTCGAATCAAATAAGAAGAATGAGGCATCGGTTTCCAAAATGATTTCAAGGGCGATTTTTCGGTTTGTTATTTTTTACTTGTTATTTGATTCTTTTGACATTTTAAAAAATAGATGCAGATTAGTTTTTTTTTAATATAACGTTTTGTCAAGATTTGTAAAGATTTTTTCGAATTGTTCTGTAGTTTTTTTTATGAAATAATTTTTTTACAATTAAAAAAAAATTTTGTTTAAAGTTTTATTTATGGGTGAAATTATCAGCAAACGGGGGACCATCAATGTACTTGTCCCAACCTTTTTTTTCCCTAGGGGTTAAAATTTATGATATCGATTCAAGGACAAGTATTTAAGGGTAACTTGGAATATTCATTCTTATGGGGGAACCATCGGGAACTTGAGAGAGTATTAATGAATCAAAAAAGTTACCATTTGAGTTACGTACAGCCCTAAAATTTATCATATAAATCGGAGGACAAGCGTTTTATTAGCAATTCCGAGTTTGAATAAAATTGTTCTGTGGAGCGTTTACGTAATAAAAAAAATCACATCAAAGGTATTGCTACTCTATGGTGGCAGAGATTTAGAAGATAATCGATTCCCCTCAGACTTTCAAGATACCCTGGTATTATTGACAATATTCGACGTCGATTTTGGATCGGTACAAATCACTTTTCATTTAAATTTTTCATTCAAGTAAAAATTTATAATAAAATGACGAAATTGTACGGCAGAATCCGGTTGAAAAGTTACTGAAATGCGATTTATTATCCATTTGATGTTTTCAATGAAAGTATAGGTTAGTTCTTATACCGAATAAAATCATTTCGTTGGAAGAAATGAGAAGTAAAAATTACCGTCACTGTAATATAAACTATGGGGTCATTCTAAAAGCTTAAATATATTTACTGTACATGACGACATATATGACGAGTTGCTGCCAGAGACTCTTTACCGGAGCGATAGCGTTTCTAATTGTTTTCGAAAATTTTCAAAATTTGTTTCTTCAATAATTAATTAATTATAGCATTCCGGAGAAGATTATAAGTTGACATATTTTTTATGTTGTTTTCTTTCGATTGTGACCTCTTTGAACTCTGTAGCTTAATGCGTTGAAGAGATATTAATTATTTATTTTTTAATTGCATGAAAAAATGGTCTCGGATTTTCGCACACATTTTTGATGTTTATTTGTTTTATTTAGTGACAAATCTGGTGCCATAATACATTTTATATATCTATATATTGTTTTTCAGGTGCCATAATGCAAGTATATACCTATATATTTTCATGACGTATGGTGTGTTGTTTATGCTGATAGACGATGAGGTTATAAAGATCGCGAATTTGACAGTTCACCGATATCCCGGTCTGTAGCACAAGTAAATACTTATATATTTTCGTTATGATATGACGTGTTAGAAATGCTAACTAGATAAGTTTATAAAGATCGCGAATCTGATGGTTCACCGACACTGTTCCCATTTTTCCGGTTCTGTAGAAAATAGATAAATGCAGGACAATATTTTGGTAAAAGTGGTGAAAAAAAGTGAAGAAGAAAACAAAAGAAATAAAGGCCGAGGAATCCAACAGTGTTATATGTAATGGAGACAAATCGAAAATTGTCAACAACATTCGGATTGATGGTATAAAATATTTAGAAAGGTTAGAGTTTTTTTTCTATATATATCTAGAGACAGGACTGGAGATCAGTCAGGATTCTGAAACATTAGAAAAAAAATCCATGCCTCCGTTCTTTCTCATCAGCTCCCTCTCTCTCTCTCTCTCTCTCTCTCTTTGATTGTATCATCAGACTTGTCGATGTTTATTATTGGAGAATATAATAAAATAACCCAAAACAGGAATGTCGAAGGAGAGAAAGGGACTACAAAAGTATAGAAAGGCAGTATAAACTCATAATCTGTAAACGCATGACAGATAATTCGAAAGTGCTTGATCACAAAATTTCTATTGGTAATTCGAAACTGAGGCAATCAATATTTTTTTTCGTTTTGCATTGGTGGATTTTTTTTCCATTAAAAAGATTAAATTGATCATAACGGAGAATTTTCACTTCAATTCCAACAAAGTAAAATTTAAGTTCCAAATAAAATATGTCCATGTGTGTGTATGTGTGTATATTAGGGTGGTCATTATATTTGGGGTTACATTTTATTTTGACCTTTCTGCCCCCTAAACCGGTTCAAAATACATAAAAAGTAATGCTGTAATTTTTTCAGATTTTTGAATCAGTGCTTAACCCTCGACCACAGGGGTTGAAGTTTTTCGTTTATAATACATGGAATTTTTCCGCGTTTGTGGTCACGATTTTACTGTAGGCCTCAATCCGTTTGGAAAATCTTGAAATTTTCAGAAATTATTTCACAAGCATGTTGCTATACGGAAAAAATTTCCAATACTCCTACCCTTAAAATGTAGTATAGCATCACCTTACTAACCTATTAAAGCGCAAAACGATAATTTTGGACACACAATTTCAAGTAAGCAGTTTTAACTACGGAAGACAAGAAAAATTCTCTAAAATCTGATATAGGCGGTTTTTGAGGATGCTCTTTCAGAATCTGGCATTTATTTTGTAAAATTAAATCAAAATCTTCAGTACTTGCATTTTGAATTGGAAAGTCAACAGTTTTTGACGTTTTTTTTCCTTCAAATCGATTTTCGTTACTGTTGCTGCACTCAAATAACCATATCATTGCCAGCAAAAGTGTTCTCGTAGTCTGACCTTTCCAGAACACTGGTTGTAACCAGTATTATAAAAGTATGTATAAATACTCTTTCCTCACTCAGTCTTTCCGAAATGGCGGTTTTTTCAAAACAGCATGATGTAAATTTGCGTCATTTTTTTTCCCGAAAGTCTCAACGTAACAAAGAAATGTTACAGACCAAAAAGTATTCAGCATCATCTAAAGAATAAGTCTGATTTTTATCAAAAATTTTCTAGCTATTTTTGTATTTTTCAATTTTGACAATTTTTCGAAAAATTTTTAAAATTCTGAAAATAGTCACACGTATTTTTTGGATGATTCTCAACAATTTTTGTTATATCAAATTTTTTTGTAAAGTTGAAACTTTTTGCAAAAAAAATTATTTTTCATCGCATAATAAATAGGTTCATAATTTTGTTCTCAAAAAGTATCAGCTTTAAAAAAAATGTTATATAACAAAAATTGTTTGAGAATCATCCTAAGAATGCGTGTGAATATTTTCAGAGCTTTTAAAATTTTAGAAAACATCGAAATTGAAAAATACAAAAATAGCTAGAAAATTTTGAAAAAAATCACATGTATCCTTTAGATGATTCTCTATACTTTTTGTTCTGGAACAATTCTTTGTTATGTTGAGACTTTCGAGAAAAAAAATCATGCACATTTTCATCATGCTTTTTTGCGAAAACCGCCATTTTGCGAAAATCGAGTGAGAAAAAAGTGTTCATCACCAGTGTTCTGGAAAGATCAGTTATTGAGAACACTTTTGCTGGCGATAGTATGACCTTGGGAAAAAAAGGTTGGGACAAGTACATTGATGGTCCCTTGTTTCTGGATGACATAGAAAAAAGATTCAGAACCACGAAAAAAATTCTATAGAAATAATAAACGAAAAATTGAAAAGTTCAAAAAAATTCAATAATAAAAAACAATCGAAAAAAATTCTGTAAAGAAAAATAAAAATTTTCAAAAAAATTCATAAATATTGAACAAATTGAAAAATGTACTATCCAAGTTACATGCAGTATAAAAATGTATGATATCAATTAGAGGCCAAGTTTTTATTGATAATTTGGAATATTTATTGAACAAATCGGAAACTTTAATTGAAACTCATGATAATTATTTTCAAGAAAAAAGTTAATGAAAAAAAAGTCATAACGGAAGTTACGTGCAGTACTAAAATGTATTATATTAATTCGAGGTCAAGTATTTATCGGTTATTCGAAATATAATCTCCGGCGACAAATGAGCATTGAGAATCCTTGTCGGGCTCACAACGTTTTATCAAAATTACTAAAAAATTAATGGAAATGAAATCATTAAAAATTCACATGAAAGTCATTCGTTACTTCAACAAGGTACACACTTTAAAGAATCGATTCTCCTCCGATTTTCAGGATCCCCTGGTATTATTCACAACATTCAACTTCGTTTGGATCGGTACAAATTATGTTCAAATACGTCTTAAACGTACTTGTCCGGCCCATCACTTTTTATTCAAATTGCTCATTCGAAAACAAATCAGGGCTGCTCTAAAATGACAAATATAATAAAACCAATAGAAATAAAAATAATATCTCCAAGTAATTTGAACTTGATTGTTCGCAAGTTCGTATAGCAATATCCACTTCTCATTTTCTTCAGTGAACACATACCATTCGGTAAGAACCAATGAAAATGAGAAATAATCAGGCACATTACAAGAAATTTTCGAACCTACTCAGCCACGCAATGTTTTTTTTCTATAGTCACGTACACATTTTGATACTAGTGTCGAGTACGACACGTGGATTCCTGGAATTTGGAGAAAAATTATTTTGTTGTGAATTCTGACTTCATATGATATAAATAGATTAATCAACTTTATCTTTCATTTTCGTTTCATTTTGACAAGAGCGATTCGAAGGAAAATTATTTTCTCGGGAATTACTGTTCCTTAATATTAACACATGCATTAACTTTGTTTTTGATTTATTTTCAAATGAGCAATTTGAATAAAAAGTGATGGGCCGGACAAGTACGTTTAAGACGTATTTGAACATAATTTGTACCGATCCAATCGAAGTTGAATGTTGTGAATAATACCAGGGGATCCTGAAAATCGGAGGGGAATCGATTCTTTAAAGTGTGTACCTTGTTGAAGTAACGAGTGACTTTCATGTGAATTTTTAATGATTTCATTTCCATTAATTTTTTAGTAATTTTGATAAAACGTTGTGAGCCCGACAAGGATTCTCAACGCTCATTTGTCGCCGGAGATTATATTTCGAATACCCGATAAATACTTGACCTCGAATTGATATAATACATTTTAGTACTGCACGTAACTTCCGTTATGACTTTTTTTCATTAACTTTTTTCTTGAAAATAATTATCATGAGTTTCAATTAAAGTTTCCGATTTGTTCAATAAATATTCCAAATTATCAATAAAAACTTGGCCTCGGATTGATATCATACATTTTTATACTGCATGTAACTTGGATAGTACATTTTTCAATTTGTTCAATATTTATGAATTTTTTTGAAAATTTTTATTTTTCTTTACAGAATTTTTTTCGATTGTTTTTTATTATTGAATTTTTTTGAACTTTTCAATTTTTCGTTTATTATTTCTATAGAATTTTTTTCGTGGTTCTGAATCTTTTTTCTATGTCATCCAGAAACAAGGGACCATCAATGTACTTGTCCCAACCTTTTTTTCCCAAGGGGAAGTTTATGGTTTGATATCACGCCTTTTTTCTCAAAAGTTCCTCATTTATGTTATGACGGTTATAGGATTTTAGTTTAAATTTCTATGAATTATTTGCTTAGTACATTTTTATAGATTCCATTCTAATACGAACATTTTTTTATGGGATAATCTTTTTCATGAAATTATCAGCAAATAAGGGACCATCAATGTACTTTTCACAACCTTATTTTCCCTGGGTATGATGTTCGGCGTATAATGTTGGTTTCCACCATAGAAAACCAATTTTTCGTAAAAATTGTAGTGAAAATATTTCGTCACAAGTCTGCACTTGAACTTTGGCGATTTTTTCTTATACTCTAATATGTTATGCGTATTAGGAACTCAACAGCATGGAGGAATCCGGGATGAGGCCCGAGAAATTAATTTCGATTTATAATGTTGGTTTCCACGTAAAAGACCAATTTTTCTTCAAAATTGTACTGAAAATATTTAGGCACTGGTTTGGTCTTGGACTTTGGTGATTTTTCTCCTTGTCTTCTAATATGTTTTGTCTATTGGGAACCCAAGAGCATGAAGAAATGCGTGTTGTGGGCCGTAATATGATTTTCGGCCTATAACGTTGGTTTCCACGAAAAACAACAAATTTCTCGTCAACATTGTACAGAAAATATTCCGTCACAGGTCTGTCCATGGATTTGGGCGATTTTTTTTCTTCTACTCTAATATGCTATGCTTATTGGGAACCTAAGAGAACGGTAGAAAGCGGGTTGAGGGCCGAGATATGATTTTCGGCTTATAACGTTGGTTTCCACGAAAAAGGACCTATTTTTCGTCAAAATTTTACTGAAAATATTTCGGCACAGGTTTGTTCTTGCACGTCGGTGATATTCCCCCTTATTTTCTAATCTGTTTTGTGTATTAGGAACCCAAGAGTGTGAAGAAATGCGTTTCGTGGGCTGTAATATGATTTTCGGCTTATAACGTTGGTTTCTGTGAAAAAAGATCTATTTTTCGTCAAAATTGTACTGGAAATATTTCGTCACCGGTCTGTCCGGGGTCTTTGGCGATTTTTTCCAAGTCTTCATACCAAGAAAGAACTAACGTAAAGATTTCCTTAATAGAACAGATTTTATTTATCCGTTTTCTTCAAAATTCAAATGAAGAATAGATCAAATTCAAGACACGAAAAATCCAACAGAATTGCCCACATTAAATGTCGCTTTTGCATTCTGAATCTAGAGATTTCGTCTCATGCAAAACGTGCCCCCAATGAAATATATTTCCAAAGTTTGCAAGCGGCCGCTAAGGTTCAATTATCCACAGTTTGATAGTTGCTGAAAAAAAGTACCCGTAAACTTCTAACATTTATTATGCCAGAACTCAAAGCAGCAAAAAAAACTAAGCGAACTTTATTCAACAGAGCAACAGAATTCAAAGACGTTTAACGTACCTGCATTGGTTTTGAAGGAAAACCATTTCAGGACAATTTAGAAATGAATTTAGAAATTCGAAAACCCAGAAAGGAATAGAAAAAGGAACATTGAAGTATTTAGAAAAGCTGAAGACTTTTGTAATGAATTTTCTAGATTACATGATACGGTTGGAGTAAATGATTTGAATGATTGGCACACATGCTGCAACACAGAAATATCAAAGTTTAGAAGTATTCGCTGTATATCAGTTATACAAACTTCAATACTATTTGAAAAGAAACACTTAAAAACTTGCTGAACCAAGTTCCATTACATATTACCATAATCAAAGATAAGGGGTGATCCGAAGCATATATATTTATCCACAGAAATTTCAGAGTTCGCAGGTATCTGCTGCGGTTCAATGTATCTGCGCAATGAGCTTCGAAGACAGCAATTTCAAATCTATCCATAAATGAGCAATTGAAGACTTTTATAATAAATTTTTTACTTCATATTCTGTAACGGTACTCTTTTGTGTCAGAACCACCCGTTACGCGTAGATTCGTACTTCTTATAGAATAAGGGAGCAGGCATGAAAGAAAAACAAGAGTGCGAGGAAAGATCTGTGATAAATCCGAAGTTTTATTCAAAAAAGACAATTTTTTGTTGTTTTCTGTGAGTTGCTTACAAAGGTGAATGTTATTTGTTCAAGCAAAAGACTTTTTCCTTATTGTTTATGGTATTTTTCTTTTAGTCACAAAAAAATATGATCGCACGCAAATGACTTAATCTCGCATTTAAAGAATAGTAAGAGCAATTTTCGCAAAATAAGGCAAATTTCTCAATTAAAGAATTAAATTTCGCAATTTAAATTTCGCAGATACTAAATTATATTTCGCAAATTAAAGAATTAATTTCGCAAATGAAGAATTAAATTTCGTATTTCAAGAATTGAATTTCGTAAATCTTGAATTTTCTTTCGTACGCAGTTAGAATTTTTAGGATTTCATAGAAAAAATGAAATAGATCTCAATTGATTGCCTTAAACGTTGGCACCTACCAACCGGAATTCAATCCACCCAGGAATCTTAAGGCAGAACGAACCCGAACTGCCCCCGCCCTCCTGGCATGAAGGGAAGGATTCCCCCAAGAATCTTGTGACCGAACGGAGCCGAACGGTCACCGCCCTCTTGGCAGGAGAAGGATGGGTAATCTGGCAGAAATCTTGGTCCAGAACGAAATCGAACTGTCCCCGCCCTTCTGGTCAGATAGGTGCCCCAGAGTGGAAATCTTGAACCCAAACGGAGCCGAATGGGGCCTGCCCTTCCAAACTGAGTCGGTGGTGATCTACGTTTTGCAAAGCGGATTCTGAGTTGCAAAGTCAGAATCGGCTGGTGTATTGCGTATGCGGATCTGAGTTGCTCAATCTACAGATCGGCGTGCGTAAGCGAGTCAAGCGTGATGAGGGCAAGGCTGACGAGACTCACTCTCGATGCCTTTATATACTCGGCTGATACAACAACGCGAAATAATCATAATAAATTTGCGGGCTTCCTGAAATTTCTCATTTGCTCGCTTATGCGTGTTAAAATTTTTAATTGGCCAATTTTACCTTCGGTGTGCTGTATTATTGGTTGCTTAATTGCGACCAATCGTAAATTTTTATTTTAATGAACTGCGCTTGTGCGACCCTCACAATCGCCAATCGAGGCTGAGTCATTTTCTCATTTGTCATTTGAGAAATTCGCCTATTGGCTGGATTTTTTGATTGGCTCTTGCGAGCCTAGTCGCAGCAGCGCGCGAAACCTGTTTGAATTCAAATTAATCGCTTTGAAATGATTTGATCAATTTTTCTTGTGTTTTAAAATGAATTTGCTCTGAAGTTGCCACTAATTGATTCGCACAAATATTTCTTTACATCTCCGTTTTTTGTTGTTAACGGGAAATGAATTTCTTTTCTTAATGAAAATTAAGGAAAATTGGTTTTTCTGGTGATCTACGTGGCGCGGGTCGATAAGCGAGCCCGTACGCTGGCGCCTCTCTTTGAGTGATACGCGTATCGCTAATTGCCGTCGGTACGGCCGCATGCTCCATTATCTAGTGCGTCTCAATATATGTTACGGTTAGAGTCAAAATGTAAAATGAATGGCACAGTATATAAATTGTATAGTTTGCAGATTTTCGCTGTATTTCAATGATCCGAATCTACAGCATTATAATGAAAAGTTGTCAAAAGTCATGATGTTGCATTAAAATGACATACCGCACATTGCATTCAGAAATTCTGTAAGTTTCTGGGGATGTTGGTAGGCATTATATTTGATCACATCCAAAACTGAGCAACTGTAGACTTATCGGAATGAATTTTTTTTATAATAATTCCATATCTGTAGTTTACAAAGTGGAAATACTCAACATACATGTCATTCCATAAGTTTTGTTATCAAAATTTGTGTTTGCACACCGCATTCCGAAGATACGACTTTTCATATCATCAGCAAAAAAAGCATCCAAAGGCTTTTTGGAACAAGTTTCCAAATTTATCACCCGACAGACCTAATGGGAAAAGAATAAACTACCCAGTATACCAAGACCAGAAATTTTTTTGAAAATCTGATTTACAAAATGTGCAATTCAAGATTATGGTTACAAACCTCTCGAATCATGTTACCACAATCATCATGAAGAAGGAGTAGAAAATCATAGGACACATATTAGGGAACGAATTAATAATATGTATCGATCCGCTGCAAAACTGATGGGGTGAAAACGAGGATCGGAGAGGGCAGAGCCAAACTGAATATCAAGCAAAATATGGGGATGTTTAAAAATAATGATGACACAAGAAATAAATTAGAAAACATTTATTCAAGTAAAGTTTCTAATATCATTCTAACAATTCCGTGTGTTTTTGTTCTATTTATTCGTATGTATAACCTATTTACACATGATATATAACCACGCCAGTGACGGTATATTCGCACTGGACAATATTTCTCGTAATCTGGTTTAATTGAAGGATTATTTCAGTCAACACTTATTTCCAATCGAACGAAATAATGAAATCTTGAAAAGTTTCGTTGACATATGCATCGCGCATTTTTTATATTCTTTTTCACACACACATCACAGACTACATTTACGCGGCCGCTTTGATACCGGTTTAATATATCACAAATTTTAACAAAATAAATAGTAATATGCACTTCTTTAGATGACGAAAATTATTTTTTTATTGATCCCGCACGCACTTCGTAATGTCGAAACTCTGTTCATGCGATCAAAAACTGACACATGGTTTGTACATATATATATGTATATCGATCGAATTTATGACTGCTGTTACCAGCTGTGCTGCGCCGTGTGCTACGTTATGAAGTTGACGTCAGATTTCCAATCATCAACAATTAATTTCAACAACCAATCACAACGTCTAAAAATGAATGTCGTCAGATCCAACCAATCAGAAACTCGATAGCATCAAAGTGCGTTTGATGGTGTTATAATATAATATACAGACACATAAATTTTTGAATGTGTTGGTAACTTTTGCATAATCTTGAGCCCGTGCAAAGTTTTTTCTCAGCAATTACGCCACAAATAATGCTGATTTTGGGCTCATTCGATCGAGAATTTCTCAATTAGCTGAAAGTTCAATTTTCAAAGTCGTACATAACTCATAGGCTTCGCAATTAAAGAAAATCACATGCCAATTTTACCCCCACCACCGCGAATCGTTTTATTCAGAGAAAGTATAGTCTCGGCGAGAGCCTCGGGCCAGCAGACGACAGGGCTGTCAATGTACTTGTCCCGAGACTCTACCGAGTCTCTTGATAATTTGAGTACAGCAACAGTAACGGAAATCGATTTAAAGGAAATAAAACGTCAAAAATTCTTGAGTTTTCAATTAAAAACGAAAAAATAATGAAGATTTTGATTTAATTCTACAAAATAAATGCCATATTTTGAAAGAGCACCCTCAGAAACTTGCTATGCCAGATTTTGAAAATTTTATCTTTTGTTTCTCAATTAAAACTGATGTGTATTCGAAATTGAGTGTCCAAAATTGTTATTTTGCGCACTAATGGGTTAGTATGGTGATGCTATACAACATTTTGAGGGTAGGAGTATTGGACATTTTTTCCGTGTAGCAACATGCTTGTGAAGTAATTTCTAAAAATTTTAAGATTTTCCAAACGTATTGAGATCCACAGTCAAATCGTGACCACACACGCGGAAAAATTCCATGTAGTATACCCCCGTAGTCGAGGGTTAAGCATTGTTTTAAAAATATGAAAAAATTACAGCATTATTTTTTAATGTATTTCGAACCGATTTAGAGGGCGGAAACGGTAAAATTTTGATCCCAAATAACGACCACCCTAGTGTGTGTGAATATACCTAAACCAACTTGACATCAATGTTCAATAAAACGATTTTTATTTTCAAAAAAATTGATTTGGCTTAAGGGGGTCACCCCCGGTGGGAGCCACATTTTTTGGGGTTTTTTCCCGATTTTTTTGCGGCAAGGATAAAAAATATAGACTTTAGAAATTTGAAGGTTTCATTCAATGGTATTCAACTCTATGGTAGAATTTTTTAACTCTAATATTTCGGATTTATTCGGTGTAAAACTACTTCAAAGGAAACCATCTGCATGGTCTCCACGATTCCGGAGGTTCCGTTTATCTGCGATCAAAAAACCAAGGAGCATTTTGATTTGTAAAGCAGTGGCTATCGCCTGAACATACATAATCATACAGAAATATTAAAAATTAAAGGATTATTGAGCTATGCAATATTTTGGAAAATTTAAATTAGGTGTTTCAAAACGGACAATTCCTTCAATTTTTCATATTTCTGTATGATTTTGATTCAGGTGATAACCACAGCTTTACAAATCAAAACACTCCTGGTTTTTTGATCTCAGATAAACCGATCCCCCGGAATCGTGGAGACTATGAAGAAACATATGGGTTCCTGTGGAATAGCATTACACCGAATCTACTAGAGATATCAGAGTTACGATTTCTACCATAGAGTTGAAATACCATTGAATAAACCCTTCAAATTTCAAAAGTCTATATTTTTTTCTTTGCCGCAAAAAAATCGCGAAAAAACTCCACGAAAACCGGCTACCACACGAGGTGACCCTCTTATTTTGTATTTCATTATTCCAATCGATCAATATTGCGTTATCTAAAAACAAGATTCGAGCGCCTTAGTCGTGGAAATCCTGTCGTTATTTAACGACTTAATCTCAACATTGAAATTGATAATTCGTTACAGTTTTTTGAATTTTTAAATATATTAGCCGTAAATTGATTAAAAATTTGTTGGTCCGTTTTTTTCGATATCTCTTTCGACGAGGCAGAAAATAATTTTAATTATAAATTTTTTCAATAAATGTCATTTCGCAAGTACACTCTGAAGGGAGATAATCATTACCTATCATGAAGATTTTTCCCATATCCTGAAAAAATTTGTCAAGTTCATAGTACACAAAAAGTAGTCAAATCAAATCATAAGTCACAGCACGAATGCTGTTGAAAAATTGGAGACAAGTACATTTATGTTTTATGTCACCTGGACAGTAGTCTCAGTGAAACCTCATGTGACCCTCATGTACTTCAAAACACAAATGTACGATGATTTATAAGAAGTTGTTCGATCTATTCTCTCGAAACTTGCTTCAAATGAGCAATTTGAATGAAAAGTGATGGGCCGGACAAGTACTTTTAGCACATATTTAAACATAATTTGTACCGACACGAGATCGACATCGAATATTGTGAATACCAAGGGATCCTGAAAGTCTGAGAAGAATCGATTTTCTTCTAAGTCTCTGCCACCATAGAGTAACAAATGACTTTTACCTTCGATGCGATTTTTTGGTAACTTTTTGATTCACTAGAACTTTTTCAAGTTCCGGATGCTTCCCGTAGGAATGAATTTCTCACGTTCTATTTGAATTTTTTTTTCCTTTACAATATAATTACGGATTTGTATTTCTTCTAAATATAATGTTTTTTTCACGATTTGTGAAAGCTTTTCTTAATTGTGTTGTTGAAATTATTTACAGTTGGCTTCGTAATTTTTTTTAAAACATATCATTATGTTTTTAATTTTTTTCATTCGGAATCCGATGTACTCGTTACTTTTGCATTTATTTGACAACGTTTTGTTCATTTGAACACCAAACGTTTTTCATACATTACCAAGATTTAGCAGATTCAATGTTTTTTATTCATTACGTTTGAAATGGTTTTTTTATGACCTTTAGTAATGAATTGCTCATTTGAAGCAAGTTTCGAGAGAATAGATCGAACAACTTCTTATAAATCATCGTACATTTGTGTTTTGAAGTACATGATTGTCACATGGGTCCCTTGTGTACTACAGAAGAATTCATTTGCATTTGCTATTAATTGAACGCAATTAAGTATAAATTACTTGAAAATAACTTTCTCAATCCCGTCTGGATGCATACTTATGATCCGTCAGTCTTAGAAGGGCCCTGATTTTTATTTGAATGAAAAATTTTAATGAAAAGTGATGGGCCGGACAAATACTTTTAACACATATTTAAACATAACTTGTACCGATCCAAAATCGGAGTCGAATATTGTCAATAATACCAGGGTATCCTGAAAGTCTAAGGGGAATCGATTATCTTCTAAATCTCTGCCACCATAGAGTAGCAATACCTTTGATGTGATTTTTTTTATTTTTTTAAACGCTCCATAGAACAATTTTATTCAAACTCGGAATTGCTAATAAAACGCTTGTCCTCCGTTTGATATCATAAATTTTAGGGCTGTACGTAACTGAAATGGTAACTTTTTTGATTCATTAGAACTCTCTCAAGTTCCCGATGGTTCCCCCATAAGAATGAATATTCCAAGTTACCCTTAAATACTTGTCCTTGAATCGATATCATAAATTTTAATGCTACACGTAACTGAGATGGCATTTTTTGTCAATTGATTAAGCTTTTATAATAAGATAAAAAGAATGAGGCATCGGTGTGAAATTTTTTTCGAATTGTTCTGTTGAAATTATTTACACTTAGTTTTATAATTTTTTTATGGAATTTTTTTTACACTTTTCGTGATATAATCAGGAAATAAGGGACCATCAATGTACTTGTCCCAACCTTTTTTTCCCTAGGAGAACTTTTGGGATTTTATATCACGTCTTTTTTCTCAAAAGTTCAGCAATCTTGTTTTTCGGCTTAAATCGAGCTGAGCTAACTACAATCACGCCAAGTTCAAAGGATAAAAATGACAACTCTATACTCTGCAATCAGAAAATTGAAAATTCGATTGAAGTAATCTGTGAAAAAATGTTTACATATGAGATAAAAGTGCTCGTCACATCAATATATTCTTGTACCTTCTTACCCATTTTTTTTTTTTGCAAAATTAAGATATTGTTTGAGAAATAACGTAGAAAAGATTTTGCCGGGTGGAAGGGGATAGCGACACGGGTGGGCGAAATCAATTGAGGCAACACACACGAGTTTCTTCACTAATACTACACGTATTTTATTCACAGCACCAAATAATAATGAAGATGAGTGCAAAATGTTCAGCGATTATGAATTTGTATGATGAGCGAATATATGAATCTATGAGCACCTTTGTTTCACGAGAGATTATATTAATACACTCGTGAATGGCTCGAGTGCCCCGATGAGAAAGAAAGACACGTGGCGTCGGCGCTGCCACGAGGTGAGATGAGTGTTTCCCAAATGATGATGCACCTTTTTTAAAGCTTATTCAAATTGTCCCCGCGTGGATCAATCGCTAGATGAGTTCCCGTGAGTTTAATTACTTATTACATGAGTGAAACAAGATGAGTGTAACGATAATGAGTGTGAATGTTGAAAGTACAGTACAGAGCGATGTGTATAGCAACGCGAACTGGACGATAATGGCCGCTCCCATGCATTGTCCGGTACGACGCACGTGAGGCGGCGAGCCGTGCTCGTGAGCCCCGTGGCATGCCTGAGAGCGTCCAGTAGGTGCTGCCGCGAGTGGCCAGTCCAAGAAGAGCGACTCGCCTGACGACGAGACGCATTCTCAAACATTCCTCCCGCCATCAGCACCGTGGAGATGATGTTCTAGTTTGAGACGTCTTGTTGTTGAGAGGGCAGAGGCGCGAGCTTCGCGATCGGCCGAGTGAGTGTCGAAAAGGCTGTTTTGAGTGTGACCACTCTGATGAGTCCATCCCCACCTGGGTGTAGAGCAGTGACCCTGGCCAAAGGCCACTTGCCTGGCGAGAATCTTTCATCTGTGATGAGTACGAGTGATCCCACCTTGATTTCATTTGATGGATGATGCCATTTCGAAATTGATTGTTGACGCTGGAGATAGTGAGCTGACCACTGAGACCAAAGGTTTTTAATCTTTTGTTGAATGAGTTGCCAACGAGAGAGGTGATTGATGTTTAAGTGAGTCAGCGATGGCTCAGGCAAACTTGATAGAGCATCTCCAGTCAAGAAATGACCAGGAGTAAGTGCTGATACGTCCTCTGGATCGTCGCTGAGTGCTTCTAGCGGTCGTGAGTTCAACACTGCTTCGATTTGTGAAAGCATGGTTGTGAGTTCCTCAAATGTCAGCACAGTCTCTCCTACTATGCGTCTGAGATGATACTTCATTGATTTTACCACTGCTTCCCACTTTCCTCCCATGTGAGGAGTGGCTGGACGGTTGAAGTGCCATTAAGTGCCGTCAACAGCCAGCTGTGAGGCAATTTGACGACTTTCGTGAGTGTACTGAGTAACCATTCGCTTCAGAGCTGCATCAGCGCCTACGAAATTGGTTCCACAGTCTGAGTAGAGTGTGCCTGGAATGCCTCGTCTTGAGACGAAGCGTCGATATGCAGCGATGAATCCATCAGTTGAATAATCACTGACTGCTTCAAGATGAACTGCTGAAGTTGTAAGACACACGAAGACGCAAATCCAACCCTTCATTGTTTTTGCACTTCACCCTTTCCAGGTCTTGAGTGTGAGTGGCCCTGCGTAATCGACTCCAGTGTGAGTGAATGGGCGAGATGGGGTGACACGAGCAACAGGGAGCTGACCCATCAGCTGTTGAGCGCGTATCCCTCGCTGACGTGCGCACTTTACACAATGGAGAATGTGAGTTTTCACTGGAGCTCTGCCTCCGAGTATCCAGTATGACTGGGGAATGTCAGCCAGAGTGAGTTGAGTGCCCCCATGTAATGTGCGACGATGACAATTGTCGATTACGAGTGTTGATAGGCGTGAGTGGCGAGGCAATATGGCTGGGTGCTTAGTCTCCGGACTGAGTGTTGACAAGTTGAGCCGACCACCGACCCGAATGACGCCTTCGTGATCAAAGAAGGCGGTCAATCGAGAAAAAACGTGAGTTCTTTGTAGTGGAATATTTGACTTCAATGAGCGTAGCTCGTGTGAGAAATACGCTGCTTGAGTGGCCTTAATCCAAAAGACTTTAGCAGCCTCCATGTCGTCTCGCGAAATGAGTGGTGAGTCAGTTTGTCTCCTCAATCTTGAAATGACCTTGGAGCACAAAGCGGTGACTCGGATGAGTTTTGAGAGCGTCGAGTATCGATGAATGAGGTTCCAATGATACTCGACTCTCGGAGTGGCCACGAAGAGAGCAACGCCTTGACGGGCCTCATGTGCACTGAGGTCAGCTGAGGGTTGAGTCTGTCGAGGCCATGAGGTCATTGGTTTGAGTATCCATGGTGGTCCCGTCCACCAGAGTGAGTGATCTTTGAGTTGTTGAGCTGTTAAGCCCCTTGATGGGCCGTCAGCTGGGTTGGATGTGCCAGGAACGTGTCTCCAATGAGCTTGAGGCGTGAGTTCTTGAATTTGAGTTCCTAGGTTCCTGACAAAGTCCTTCCAGCGCGAAGCGGGTGATTTGATCCACATGAGTGCGACTTGAGAGTCCGTCCACAAATGAGTTGAAGTAATTGGTAGCTGGAGTGTAGCTTGTGTATGCTTGATGAGTTTTGATAGTAGCAGCGCTGCTGTGAGTTCTAACCTCGGGATTGTGAGTGGTTTGATTGGAGCTACTTTCGTCTTTGCGCAAACGAGAGATGATTTGGCGCCTGTGGACGGCGAGTGTGAGACGATGTAGACGACAGCTGACATCGCTAGTTGAGAAGCATCACAGAAACCGTGGAGCTCCACTGTTGAGTTAGTCCAGGTGTGAAACCACCTGGGAATTGAGATTTGAGCTAAATTTTTGAGATCTTCTCTGAAGTGAGACCATCTTGAAATGATGTGAGACGGCAATGGGTCGTCCCAGTTGATTTTGTGTAACCAGAGCTCTTGCAGGAGCAATTTTGCTCTGATCGTCACAGGTGAGATGAGTCCAAGTGGATCGAATATCTGTGCTACCTCAGATAATATGAGTCGCTTCGTGATTGATTTTGAGTGATCACTAGGCTTTGCTGTGAAAACAAAGGTGTCGGCTCGTGGGAGCCACTTGAGTCCGAGAAGTTTGGTCGAGCAATCGTCGAATGAGATGGGTTTTGAAGGCTCATGAGTTGCTGAAACTGCCGCTAGTAGAGCCTGATCAGTTGCTTGCCATTTTGCAAGAGGGAAGCCTCCCGCCTTACAAAGATTGGTGAGTTGGTGAGCGATTTTGATGAGTTGTTCGCTTGAATCTGCTCCCCCGAATATGTCATCGACATATCGTCCCTTCAGCAATGAGGGGATTGCCAGCGGAAACCGATGGCCTTCGTCCTCAACCAATTGGATGAGAGCTCGGACAGCAAGGTATGGGGCTGCCTTTATGCCATAGGTCACCGTGGTGAGCTGATAATGAGCTTCATTGAGGTGTTCATCAACCCAGAGAATGCGCTGAAGATCCCAATCGTCCTCGTGCACTTTGATTTGACGATACATTTTTGTCACGTCGGTGGCGAAGATGTGCCGATGATGTCGAATCCAAATGAGTACGTCAAAGACGTCTAGCAGCAGGTTTGGGCCTGTGTGCATGATGTCGTTGACTGAGCGTCCTGAAGACGTTGAGCTTGAGCCATTGAATACAACACGGAGCTTGGTGGTGGTACTATCGGGTCTGAGAACACCGTGATGCGGCAAATAATACACAGGCTTCATCCGTGTCTCCGAGCCGCCAGATGAGACCCTCAACCCTCCAAATGGTTTTGAAGCATCTGGTGCCAAGGTCATCTCACCGAAGACTGCGTCAACAGTGGACTTGCCGTGATGAGTTGGCTTTGATGAGTATCCCGATACAAGAACCATGTGTTCTAAGTCTTCGTACTCCCGCATGAAATTTGCGTAGAGTTTCTTGAGTGTGTCATCTCGCTCAAGCTTTTTGAGCATTCGTTGTAAACAATGGTGAGCGGTTCTGTATGAGTTGCCCAATAAGTTGCGAGATGATTTGAGTGGGATTCGAACAATGTACCGACCTGAGGCGTCTCGAGAATGAGTGGCAAGAAAGTGATCTTCGCACTCTTGCTCTTCAGGTATGAGTGGGCTTGCAGCGTCGGATGGTAGCTCCTCCTGAATCCAGAACTTGGTGAGGAGTTGCTGCAAGTCATTGTTGTCAGTTTGAGCCTTGACATGAAATGCAATGCAAGAAGTAGACGGTGTTGAGTGCACTGGGCCAAGAACGAGCAAACCAAAAATTGACAATTGAGCAATTGGCATTGAAGGTGAGTGGTTGAGAATGTTGGGCTTGATGATGAGCCCATAAACATCCGCTCCGAGGATAATGTCGATCGGCCGCGGCTTCAAGAAGTCTGGATCGGCCAATCTTAAATTGTTGAGGTGAGGCCACGCATGCGAGCACATTTCGAAGGATGGTAATATTGATGAGACAGTTTGAAGAACATGTGCCTGCACGGTGACCGAGGAGTCAGCTTGCATTGAGTGCAAAGTCAAGGAGACAATGCCTCGTGTGTGAGTTACCTTTTTTCCTCCAATGCTTGTGATGTTGATTGTTGAGTGTTGGCGGCTGACGTTGAGTGCTCGAATGAGTTTGCGAACATGATGAGTGTTGAGTGCTGAGTGGACCTCAGCAATTGCTGTGGCAAGCAGAGTAGTCGGTTGAGTGCAGCAGGCAGTTGATGAGTGGACGATTGCACCGACTTCCTATTGAGTGCTCGTTGCTGTGGATGGAGACGGCTCAGCGTTTGATTGAGAGGTCGGTGACTGACGTTGAGCTGGTTCGTGTAGCATTGTGTGGTGTTTTGCACCGCAAGTTTTACACCCCTTGGTTGAGCGGCATGAGTTCGCATTGTGTCTGCCTAGGCAATTGAAACAAAGCCGAGAATTGTTGGCTAGCTTCCTTCGCGCGGCCACATCAAGGCTGCGAAACTTGGGACACATCACCACGAAATGATTGCCATTGCAGCAGTCGCAGTTGTATGCACCAGCTGCTGCCTGTTGGGTTTGAGGCGTGCTACTCGCCTGATGAGCAGTTGCCGATTTTCTGGGATGAGTGCTTGTTGATGATGCGGCTGATGAGTTCGACGATGAGCTCGACTCAATGCGTTCGAGAGCGCGCGCTCGAGCATTGATAAATTCCTCAAGTCGTGAGAATGATGGGTACTCAGTTGATGCACCCAACGAGGTCTCCCATCCCTCCCGCGTGGCATTGTCCAGACTGCGGGAAACATGATGGACGAGAATTATGTCTCCCAGAGAATCGGTGACACCAAGAGATTCCAAGGCTTTTCGGGCCTCAGAGACCTTTGAAATGAGTGCGGGAAGTCCCTTCGCAGATTTAGACTTGAGCTGAGTGATACCGCAGGCCTTGTCCAATTGAGCTTGGATGAGTAGGCGTTTGTTCTCGTAGCGCCCAATGAGTAGTTCCCATGATGGCCTCAGGGAACTGCCGACAAGAGGGAAGTTGGCGATGAGTTGGGCAGGCGCCGCTTCCATGCAACTGCGCAAGAAATGCAGCTTCTCAACGTCTGAGAGCTGATCACAGTCCATAATGAGGCATGAGAACATTTCCCTGAACTGCGGCCAATCTGAATACTGGCCGGAGAAGCTTGGAAGCGCAATGTCCGGCAGCTTTGAGTTGTGACGTGGGTCACCCGATGAGTGCGCTGCAGGGGGATGAGTGGGAACGGTGCATGCCTGTTTTGCTTTAGTGAGTGCTAATTTAGCACTTCGGTACGCCTTTACCTCTTGTTGATAAAGATCATGCGTGAAATAATCGTGATCGAGGAAGTTGGCAGGCCAGTTGAGTTCAAAGAATGCATGAGTGGCTGAGAAATCGCGATGCAAATCCTCAAGCTGTTCGAGATCAGTCTCAACTTCGTTGAGAGTGAGCGTTGACAAATCGCTTGGCAGAGTGCGGAGGATAGAGTGCATGCAAGTGATGCGTGTCGCCTGCGATTGACTCTTGAGTGTGAACTCAACAGGCAATCGCGTCGGTGAGTTTCTTCGGAGACTGCGGGTTCCTCCGGTTGAGCCTGCAGCTGACTTTTGAGTGTCAGCTGTGAGAGTGAATGCGGTGGGTGGCTGAGTTGCCACGGTTCCGGTGTCGAGAGAGCCCTTGATTGGCAGTGTGTTGCTGGAGG
The DNA here is from genome assembly GCF_019457755.1 of Venturia canescens. Lineage (NCBI taxonomy): Eukaryota > Metazoa > Arthropoda > Insecta > Hymenoptera > Ichneumonidae > Venturia > Venturia canescens. Next base: position 3,473,180 of record NC_057430.1, read on the forward strand.
CAGCGCGCTCCTCACTCGATGGCTCGAGAGTGATTGTAGGCACCGGAAGAGTGGTGATTTTTCCCGATTCACGCGACTCGGGCGTTGACCTGCCTGAGTTTGGTTGAGACATTTCGAATTTCCGCGAACTGAGAGGAATTCACTGAAACTCCGCAATGAGTGTTCACAAACGATGAGCTGAGAAGTCACACGCGTAACACCACGTTTGCAGCACACCGAATGGATGAGAGCGCACGAAAAACTGAGTTGAGAAATGAGCGCGAATCACTGCGCGATGAGTGCTACCGAATGAATTAAAAAAAAAAACGCGAGAAATGAGTGAAATAATGAGAGAGCACGAAAAGTGGTCAAAAATATGAAAATGTATGGTGATTGGCCACTTTGTGGCGTGAGAGCACAGTTATTGGCCACCTTTTCGCTCGAGGGGCACAGTGATTGGCACTCGCGGCACTGAGACGCACAATGAATGTTGAATACGCGTGTAACACTAGCACTCGCGCACGTTCACTCGACGGTCGCTATCCGGCTCGAAGGACCAATGTTTGAGAAATAACGTAGAAAAGATTTTGCCGGGTGGAAGGGGATAGCGACACGGGTGGGCGAAATCAATTGAGGCAACACACACGAGTTTCTTCACTAATATTACAACACGTATTTTATTCACAGCACCAAATAACAATGAAGATGAGTGCAAAATGTTCAGCGATTATGAATTTGTATGATGAGCGAATATATGAATCTATGAGCACCTTTGTTTCACGAGAGATTATATTAATACACTCGTGAATGGCTCGAGTGCCCCGATGAGAAAGAAAGACACGTGGCGTCGGCACTGCCACGAGGTGAGATGAGTGTTTCCCAAATGACGATGCACCTTTTTTAAAGCTTATGCAAATTGTCCCCGCGTGGATCAATCGCTAGATGAGTTCCCGTGAGTTTAATTACTTATTACATGAGTGAAACAAGATGAGTGCAACGATAATGAGTGTGAATGTTGAAAGTACAGTACAGAGCGATGTATATAGCAACGCGAACTGGACGATAATGGTCGCTCCCATGCATTGTCCGGTACGACGCACGTGAGGCGATGAGCCGTGCTCGTGAGCCCCGTAGCGTGCCTGAGAGCGTCCAGTAGGTGCTGCCGCGAGTGGCCAGTCCAAGAAGAGCGACTCGCCTGACGACGAGACGCATTCTCAAACAGATATAACTATTAGTAGGTAAGAATTTCAACATTTTCAATAAAGTCGTAATAGTAAAAAAGTCTTTTTTATTTCGTGTAATTTGCTATTGATGAGCTCAAGGACCAAAATTAATAGAGTGTGGAATGCAGAATTTGATTGATTTATCAAGGAATGCTCTGTCATACATACTGGAATAAATGTAATTTTCATAAATAAAGTTTTTTTCGTTTGTTATTAAATAACAAATCAGAGGCCGCATGGGGACAAATAATTATAGTCAACAATCTAAACCATGGATGTTTGTTTTGTGTGTCGAATATTTGAAGTTTTCTTCAATATTCTTATTAGCCATAAAACTACTGCTTAATCGGTATATTAGTGGATAATATTGTCCACTAATCCTACATGACCGACCTTTCCTTACTTAACCAATAGACAGCTGGACGACACAAAGAGCTGAAGCGGAACAGAACTGCCTAACGGAAGCGAAGACAGCAGCAATCAACAAGCTCTCTATAATTGGTGGATAATATTATCCACTAATTAACAGCATTAGTGGATAATATTATCCACTGTGAGACTGTAATATAATTGATATTTTTTTACGATTTGAAATCATTTTCATTGCGAGGTTGGAAATTTTTGTTTACATTTTTTGACGTTTTATACGAAAACGGGCGATCTCCAATTTACTTGTCTGAATTTTTTCCCGAGAGGGAATTTTTATGGTTTGGTATCAAATCTTTTTTCTGTGGTAGTTCTAAACGATACAAAATGTTTCCCAATGAAGTTTTTAAAAGTTTTCGAATGTTTTTATGTAATGTTGAAAAAAAATTTCTTGAATGATTTTCGTCAAGTTTTGTGCAATTTATAGCGGTTTAATATTCTCCGAATGTTTGAAATGATTCCCTTAATTTTTCAACGTTTTCGAATGTTTTCACAACTTTGTGAGATTAAAATCATTTTCCATAAGGTTTATGAATATTTCGTATTATTGGAGAATTTTTCCGCCTTATTTATAAATAACTTTATTTTGGATTTTTTGGATGAAATCATTGCGAATAAAAAATATATGAAAGCTTTTTAATAAAACAAATGTTTTCATTGATTTTCCTCAAAATTTAACAGAAAATGACACTGAGAAAAAAAAACATAATACTCACGAAGTCCAAGGGAATCGACCATTCTCATATTATGTACGTACCATTTGATATTATGTACGAGGGATTCTCTGTCGAACCGGCCAATTTTTTTTCAACCATCTCCGATCTATCTCATAACCGGTTTTATCAAAGTACTATTAAAAGGCACTCCGTGTGAATTATTTCAGATTTATAAATTCATAATTCCAGGAAATACCATTTTTTTCAAATTAATATATCTCGGAAACTTGCAGTGACTGAAAAAAAATGTTTTCACATAAAAGTTGTAGTTTCGTGTTAGCTTTCGAGCGGACAGCTCGAAATAATTTCTACGTTCTGGTAACGATGATTTTTTACCGAAAGAGGAGGGAATTATTTTTTTATTCAGAAACAGCCATTTATTTCTGGCTGAAAAAATTACAGAGTTTTCTAGTTTGTTTGACGATACCGCAAAACAATCACCAGAGTGCAGGAATCGAAGTTCTAGGATAAAAAAAATGTTATCAGAAATATTAATTTTTTTTATTCATAAGTGGTACGGATCGAGGTACCGGTATAAAAAAAAAATAAATTTGTGTGATTTAATTTTTCTTACCCTAGAACTTCGATTCGTGCCACTCTGGTGAATGTTTTGCGATATCGTCAAATAAACTGGAAAACTCTGTAATTTTTTCAGCCAGAAAAAAATGGCTGATTCTGAATAAAAAAATAATTCCCTCCTCTTTAGGTAAAAAATCATCGTTACCAGAACGTAGAAATTATTTCGAGTCATTCACTCGAAAGCTAACACGAATCTACAACTTTTGTGTGAAAACATTTTTTTTCAGTCACTTCAAGTTTTCGAGATATATCCATTTGAAAAAAAACGTATTTTCTAAAATTATGACGTTAAAAACCAGAAAAAATTCACATATTACCTTTTAGTAGTATTTTGATATAATCGGTTATGAGGTAGATCTGAATCCCTCATAAATTGGATTCAGCAGATAGAAATCTTTATTTTATTGAATAATGGGCTTCCAATGACTTTTTGAAGCATTCTTTTTACCATATCCAGAGATAGAAAGTTGATGCACACATGTCAATGTACAAAATTTTTAACTCTGCATGTACCCACCGCAAGGTCCAACCGGAGAAAAGAAAACTATGAAATGCGTCAAGACCAACAGATTTGCTCATTTTTTAACACATGTATTTTGAAAACACAAATTCTTATGCCATTCACAAATGGGCCACCGCTGACTTTTTGTAGCATTTTTCATTATTTTTTATTATTTATCATTTATAATCCATATCCATATTCTATAATTCTTCTATAATTTTTATTATTTATACATACCCATATTCTATAATCAAAAATAGGAAGTTATAATACTTAGCGCACATGTGAATATACAGGAGTTTTAAAGTTTGCAAATACCCGCTGCGGTTCATTCAACTACATTTTGATACAGACAAAAAAAGTACTACAGATTCATTAAATTAATTATGTCGACGCTAAAAGTAATAAAGACAGCGCACTATTGAAAGCAAACAGAACTCAAAATTGTTTGATGTATCTATGCATTGGTTTTCAAAGACAGTAATTCCGGACCTATTCAAAAATAAGCAGCTGAAGACTTTAGTAATAAATTTCTTCATTCATATATTACAGTCGAAACCAAAAAGAGAAAAGATTGGCACACCTGCCGCTTTACAGAAATATCAAAGTTTATAGGTACTCGCTGCATACCATTAATACAAACATTGATACTACGGGGAAAAAAACTTCAAAAATACCTGAACCACATTTTCGAAACTTATTATGTTACATTCAAGAAAAAAAGTGACAGATACGATGCATGTTGAAGCAAGCAAAATGCTGTAATTTTGTACGTCTCCATGGTTATATGCAGACAAAATATTTGATCACATCCAAAAATGATCAGGCGTAGACTTACAGACATGAATTTTTCAACCCATAATGCCAATCGTAAACATGGTCTGGAAATACTCAATATACATGTCGCTTCATCACTTTGTCGAACTTTAGAGGTGTTCATTGCATTTCGAAGATAAAAATTTTGATATCATGAAAATTAAGCACCCAATGACTTATTGAAATAAATTTCCAAATTCATCATGCAACACCTTAAGTGAATATTTATGCATTTACATGGCCAGTAGTAAGGCTATACCAGTTCTAACCCATACGGCTCTCAGGGGGGAAGCGGGGACGGGGGAGCGCGGGGACCGTTGCGGGGCTGCACGGCATGTGGAGGGGAAGGTTCTCGCACAGCGGGGGGCGGCGGCACTTTGAAGAGACAAAAGATTTTTTTACACCCTCCAATGACTGATTTATGTTTCCGGTATATCAGATTGAACGGAATTTTCTTTTTAAAGTGCTCTTGCCGAAGATGATCTTAATTATCGGACTCCGTGACGAAAGATGTTTACATGTCACACTAATGACAAATTTATGTGTCCGGTGTTACGTATTTTGTATTGTGGCGCAAGTTCCGACAAGATTTCTTTTTCAAAATGCCCCTCCCCCAATTTTTGCTTAGAGAAATATATTGTTTTTCTGAGAAAAAATGAAAGTTTGCATCAGACTGGAAGTATTTGCTCGCAATGACAGATTTATGTGTCCTGTGTTACATTCCTGAGATGGCGATTTCTTTTTTCAAAATGCCTCTCCCTCGACAAATTTATGTGTCCTGTGTTGCATCTTTTGTATTCCTGAGGTGGTACAAGTTTCAACGAGATTTCTTTTTTCAAAAACTAGTTTTAACTCAGAGATTTCAGGGGGAGTGCGTTGCGGGGGCTGTGTGAAGGTCCTCAGGGTAGTGAGGAAGTGGAGGGAGGTTGCAGTGGTCCTGCTTGCAGCATTGCATAGACAAAAGTATATTCGAGGAAAAAAGAATTCGCTAATGCCCAATAACAGATTTATGTTTCCTGCATAGAAAAGTCAGTTGAGACGAAAAGTGTTCTCAATTATTGGTATCCGTGACGAAGGAGACCCGTAATGCGAGATTTATGTGTCCTGTGCTACATTCCTGAGATGGCAATGAGATTTCTCTGGGAAATGCGCCTGCCTTCCCACCCATTTTTTAGCTTGAAAGTTGTCAAGAAAAATGTTTTTCCGAGAAAAAAAATTTTCACATTGGACTAGAAATCTTTACAGAGATGCACAATGACAGATTTATGTGTCCGCTGCTACACATTTTTTAACCTGCAGAGGCATTTCTCAAAAAGCGTAAGAAGGGATTTTTTGAAGTCAACCGCACTTCCTCGATTAGATCCTGGGAATCACATAAGAATTCGAGTTTCCAGAAAAGTCAAGATTTTTCCTCCCTCCTACTCATCCCCACTTCAGAACCGAAAAAAACGCGTATATAAAAGGAAACAATTTTGAGGAAGGTCCAGATTCTGTCGAGACGATGTAACAGTTACGAGTCAAATTCCGTTCAGCGCATCATGTCTCTCACCGTCGACATTGCTACCGAGCAATTGCTGCGTATGCAAGCAACTCTCCTGCGGACGTTGGAGCAATTCCTGGCGTGGGAACACCAGTGTGATACCCTCATCGAATCGATGGAGGAGCAAGTCCGATCAAAACGACCACGCTTGGGATATCACCACTCAGTCACTTCGCAAATCTTGCGTCTCGAATGTTTGAAGCAGGCAACACGTCAACGCTTCATACATTGGGGCGGAGGATTAAATGATCACGGATTAACATGGCGCGAAATTGACAGCGCATTTGAGAATCGCTTGTCAACTAGCGCTGTGATTAATCGTGATCATATCGACCCACGAAAGTTTCTATTGGATGCGTATGAGCTTGTTGAAGAACAAGTGCAGGCTCATATTCGTAAACACAATAGCATCAAAGTGAACACTTCGTTTAACGGAGAGTTTACCGTGGGCGATAAGCGGGCGAACAAAAGTGTCAACACGGGAAATGTTGAACTTTTCACAACATCGGACCTGAGTGAGTGGTGTCAGAAGCGAGTCGTGGAGCCGACTCTAAAATCGCTCGAGGAGTTCCAAGAGAGTGACAGCGGCTGGACCTTGACATCCATAACCAATCTAACAGTGAACATCAACAAGTATAATGCCTTACGTGCAGGATGTCACGTTTCATTGGTAAAATGGATACAGTTGAAAAGAGCGGTGGTGAATGTGAAATCGACGGATAATGCGTGTTTTGAATGGGCAATGACTGCTGCTCTTCATCCGGTAGACCGATACAGCGATCGCACATCTTCTTACCCGCATTATTCAACGATATTCGACTTCCGAGGCATCAACTTCCCTATGACGTTGGACCAGATTGGGAGATTTGAAAAGATGAATAATCTCTCAATCAACGTCTATAGCGAGAACAAGGAAGTCATTTTACCAGTCCGCGTGAGCAAGGAGAAAAAAGAGCGCCACATCAACTTGCTGTACATTGAAGACGTGTCGGGATGTGGAATTGGACACTTTGCGTGGATCAAGAATTTATCCCGACTAGTAAACTCTCAACTTAATACTGATGGGCACAAGAAATATATCTGTGATCGGTAAGTAAATTAATATACAACTGTAAAAAATTTCATTCGTTGCGATAATGATGAAACGTTTTTAAAAATTTGAAATTTATTTTATTGTTACAGATGCCTGCATTACTTTTCAACCATCGAAAAGCTACAGTCTCATGAGGTTGATTGCGGCGTACTCAACGATTGCGCTGTTCGACTACCGGGCGAAAACGACAAATGGCTGGAATTCATGAACGCCAATCGTAAGGAGCGTCTCCCGTTCGTGGTATATGCCGACCTCGAATGTATCCTGGAGAAGACCAATGCTGATGAGAGGGAGAAAAATAAGAGCCAACATCATCGTGTCTTCAGCGTTGGATATTATGTCAAGTGCTCCTACGATGATTCGCTGTCGGGATACCACGAACGAAGAGGTGAGAATTGTGTGGAATGGTTCGTAGAAGAACTTAAGCAATTAGCTTTGCGGGTAGAAAAGATTCTTCTTACGAACGTTCCAATGAAAGAATTGTCTCCGCAAGAGTGGAGGAAATTTCGGGAAGAAAAAGAATGTCATATTTGTAAGAAGCCTTTTGTCGAGGGTGATGAGCGTGTTCGCGATCATTGCCACCTGACAGGGCAATTCAGAGGTCCGGCTCATTCAAATTGTAATTTAAACTATCAGAATTCGTTTTTCATGCCAATAGTTTTCCACAATTTATCCGGTTATGATGCACATTTTATAATTAAAGAAGTAGCAACTGCGTTCGCGGGGAAAATCGATTTGCTCCCAATAACAAAAGAAAAGTACATCTCTTTCTCGAAAACGGTTCAAACATCTAAAGACACGCGGAAAAATATAAAATTACGTTTCATCGACTCTTTCAGATTTCTCAATACAAGTCTCGATAAACTAGCTTCATTTTTAACTGCGGACAAACTCTTAACTTTAAAATCACAATTTCAAGATTTAGACCATTTTCATTTATTATCACGAAAAGGTGTCTTTCCATACGAGTACATTGATAGTTTGGAAAAGTTGGATGAAACGGAGCTTCCACCGCGAGAAACATTTTACAGCTCTTTAACTGATTCAACAGTTTTCGAAAAGGAGTATGCACATGCGAAAAATGTGTGGGAACGATTTTCAATGCGAACGCTCGGTGAATACAGCGATTTATACTTAAGGAGTTTCGGTACAAAAGTCAAAATATTAAGAAATTGATCAAATTTGGTGATAATGTTCTTCAACATCAAGTGCAAAAACACAAATTTTTTCAAAATTTTCTTCTACTTAGTTATCGAGTAATTACGCATTAAAGCAGATTTCTTATGCCCGGAATGTATACCTATATATATGGAAACGCTATGCTTATACACGTAAACTTTAGTGATCAATTACTCGATAACTGTGTAGAAGAAAAATCTTAAAAAATTTGTATTGTCAAATTTGGCACTAAAGAATATGTTCACCAAATTTTATAAAATTCTAAACTTTTTGAAATTTTTTATGTTTTTAGCATGGTTTAGCATGGCAACATTGTATCGCCTGTACCGAAACTCCTTAAAGACTGACGTATTACTTTTAGCCGATATCTTTGAGAATTTCCGCGATACTTGCCTGAAAAGTTACGGTCTTGACCCTGCGTTTTACTATACTCTCCCCGGATATACCTGGGATGCCACGATGAAATATACAAAGGTAAAGTTTGAATTGCTCACTGACATCGACATGGTATTGTTCGTGGAGAGAGGTATTCGAGGTGGTCTTAGTCAATGCTCCAAAAGACATGCTCGTGCCAATAACAAGTACATGAACTCATATGACCCATCTATTCCATCATCATACTTGATGTATTTTGATGTTAACAATTTGTATGGATGGGCAATGAGTCAACCATTGCCTTATGCAGATTTCGAATGGATTGAAGATCTTGCAAACTTCAACATTGAATCTCTGCCATCAGACTCTGAAATTGGTTATATACTTGAAGTTGATCTGGAATATCCAAAACACTTGCACAATGCACATAGTGATTTGCCATTTTGTCCAACGCATGATAAACCTCCGGGCTCGAAGCAAGAGAAGCTTCTTGCAACGGTGAATGCGAAAAAACTATATGTCATACATTATCGTGCATTGCAGCAGTGTTTAAAACATGGTTTGAAAATCACGAAAATCCACAGAGTCTTGAAGTTTAAGCAATCTTCCTGGCTCAAAACATACATTGATTTGAATACACAATTTCGTACACGTGCGAAAAATGATTTTGAAAAAAATCTATTCAAATTAATGAATAATGCTGTGTTTGGAAAAACCATGGAGGATGTTCGTAGTCACGTCCAAGTTAAACTGTTAACGCAATGGGCAGGTCGATATGGAGCAGAGGCTATGATCGCTAAACCTAACTTTCACAGTCGAAGTATTTTTGCGGAAAATTTAATCGCTGTAGAGTTGCGAAATCTCCAAGTCATGTTTAACAAACCGATATATGTTGGCATGACTATTTTAGACATTTCAAAAACTTGTTTATATGAATTCCACCACGAGTTCATGATGCCGATGTATCAAAATAAATGTAAAGTCATGTATACGGATACTGATAGTTTAATTTACCATATTGAATGTGAAGATGTGTACGAGGACATGAAATGTAATCTCGACAAATATAACACTAGTGACTATCCACATGACAACATCTATGGTATACCGCTAGTCAACAAAAAGGTCCCGGGTCTCATGAAAGATGAAAACAATGGGGCCATAATGACTGAATTCGTTGGACTTAGATCGAAGATGTATGCGACGCGAGTTGAAGGTAAGAACGATGTTAAAAAAGCAAAAGGAGTAAAAAGTAATGTTGTTGCGAGAACCATAAGATTTGAGGATTACGTGACATGCCTTAATCAGCAGATCGAGATGAAACGTTCTCAATCTTCAATTCGCTCGACATTACACAATGTCTATACCATCACAGAGACAAAAATTGCTCTAAGTCCACACAATGACAAGCGGTATGTCATACCTGGAACGGTAGACACGTTGCCATGGGGCCATTACAGTATTCCTGAATTTCCAGAAGCTATGGAGTCATAGATCATACGAATGTGTGCTCATGAGTGTTAAAGATTGAGAGAATATATTTGTACATTGAATGCGAAAAATTGTGAGAGTGGGAACTTGTTCTCAACATTTATACATTTTAATTAATTATACATTTATACATTGTAATAAAAATTCTATAATGGAGGACTTTTCTCCTTAAAAATTTGTACATTTAGAATATATATATTTTGTAATTGATGTTAAATAAATTTTTTTGTGAAACTGTCATTCTTTTTCCTTCAATCTGCTCTTCGTGCGGAGAACTTGATTGGGGAAGGGTCGTAAAAATAAATCAGACTTTGAATTTTCCATCTTTATCGTTTACAAATCATTTTTATTTATCCAACTATTGTGTGCTTTGTCGAAACCTAGCCACTTTACAAACAACTGACTACCACGTTTCTTCAACACTTTTTCAATGAGATATATGTCGGGATATTTGGCTCGAAGCAGCTCTTGCTCGTAAAAACCACCTGCGATGGGCTCATCTTGATGATCTTTTATATTATATGTAACTGGATTAGTTTTTCTCACTCGATATATTGTGAAAATTTCAGTTGTCCAATTTGGTGTATAACCTTTTTCGAATACATTCTTAAATTTACTTATGCGCACTTTATCGCCGATTTTTAATTTTGCTTGGTTTCCTACTTTAGATCTATTGTATACATTGTGCAATAATTGTTTTTCATTCTCAGCGTTCACATCTTTCGGTTTCATTTTTATCGTACGATGTAATGTATCATTATATTTTATAATTAATGTATCGAGAATATCGATCCATTTCCAGTTTCCGCGAAAACTAAATTGAATCCACATTTTATTCTTAAGTGTACGATTGAAGCGCTCACAAATTGATGCTTTCAAATTACTAAATGTAGAATACAAGTGTATATTATACTTTTTCATCAAAGCCTTAAAGTTCATATTATAAAATTCTTTTCCTCGATCGACGTGAAGATTTTTCGGTATGCGCCCTTTGCTGAGAATCGTCTCCATTGCAGCACTCACATTTTTTCCACTTTTACTCTTCAACGGTGCGACCCAGGCTGATTTGGAGAATATATCGATGACGGTGAGGAGAAATTTATGGTTGGAGTTGTGTTGTGCATATGCAGACATATCTACAAGATCAGCTTGCCAAGTCTCATCCAGGCCACGTATATCCACATGTCGACGTGGATAATTCCGCCGAGCTGGCTTATGCAGTTCTTCAATCACCGCAAGCTTCTTTTCACTCATTTTTTCTTCTCCCCCACGGTCCTCATCAATTGCAGAAGATAAGAGTCTGGAGGATTTTTCACTGACTTATCATTAGATGATCTCGTAAAAACTTCATATCATCATGAAGTTCTGAGATTTCTCTCTTTATATTATCAATTTTTTCACGGAGATAGGCGAGCTCGGTTCTCACACGCTTTTCTGCAGCCGCCACATTCGATTCACACTTTTGATTCGTTGTATGAGTCACACTATGAGTTATAGAATGAATGTGTTTGCTGAATGCACCGAGTGTTACAACATCTCGAGCATTTACCGTCCAAACACATCGACGCTCATGTTGGGAATGTGGATGAAAGCAAGCCATCACATGTTAATAAATGATTTCAGCTTCACCCAACTCCTCGATAATCGATATAATTTCATTCGCATGTGATGAATTTCCAGCAGCTTGTGATGCGAGCAATAAGCGAAGACGATCTATCAGCTCATTTGGATCATCCCAATGAACATAGTCGACAGAGGTATGCTTTCGTGCTACCTTATACTGAGGCAGAGCACCACCTTTCTTATCGTTGCTACCGAGCATTTGGGATACATAATTTTTTAATTTACTATTTTTATCCTGACGTACCGCACCTGTGCGTTTATAACATTTTTTATGAGCATTCGTTGTGATGATAATTTTCTGATATTTCTCCAAGTCATTTGGTGTTACATATTTGAGTTCGGGCTCTTTTTTAAACAACAGTTCCACCAAGCCAATACTTTTGGGATACTTTTCATCTCCAACCACTATATGATCGAGTTCGAAATGAATTGGTGAATCACCAATCATTAATCTGTTTTGAGCGAGATTTCGTACTCCATACACGCCATCTAATCTTGTTTTGTTATTACTACGCAGTAAGCCCAGATATTCACGTATCAAATTATCAACATCTCCAGATGATTCTAAGTTATCATCGTCCTCATCATCATCATTATTATCTTCATGAATATCATTATCACTATTTTTAGTTAAGGGAACACCGACATTTTCATCAGTAATTGCATCATGCCAAATATCATCTTTGAAAGAAATATCTTGCTTCATGCTATTTTCTCCAAAATTTGGAGACTCTTCCTCCTTCTCCTCCTCCTCCTCCTCTTCCTCCTTTTTAACATTTACACGTTCATTCTTAATTTTAGGTTTTTTCGTATATGAAACTTGTTCTTCTAATGGTTCAACAATCGGTTTAAACACATCTTGCATTTTCTGCTGAGCACTATCACGTCCACTTTTCAACATTCGATGTTTTCGTCTGATTGCATCACTCACCTTGGCAAGTTCACTCAATACAGCCGTCTCCTTTAAAAGTTCTTTGCGCTTCATGTTGACACGAGTAAGTCAGACTTTAGACTGTCTTGTAAAATCCAGGGGAACAATTATTTATCATCATCATCATCATCATCATCATCATCATCATCATCATCATCATCATCATCATCATCATCATCATCATCATCATCATCATCATCATCATCATCATCATCATCATCATCATCATCATCATCATCATCATCGACAGTGAGGAAAGAATCAAATCCCCTTCTATATCTTCCAGTATTCAACTCACTGTCCTTGTCAATCGTGATGAATCCATACTTGTCCGATTTCCAACACTTGACACACATTTTTTTTAAACTTGCATAAGTCATATCCGTATTGACATGATCATTATATACATGCTTGAGGTTCATATCATCTTGTTTGAATAGCACTATAAAATTTGCATTGTCTCTCACGAGATGTTTCGGAATACGAGTATACGTCTGACAGAGATAAAAACTATCCACAATCTCGTATCTTCCCATGGAAAAAAATGCTCTCACGTTGTCCTGTTTCTCACACGCTATATCGTCAAAGATGAATATGGAGTTTGGGCGAGCTTCACTAGGTGCCATAACTTGTTCATGCTCGTTAAATTGAAAAAATTCCACTCCTTCCACAGGTTTAAGCATTTGCTCGAGCAATCGGTATTTAGGCTGCTTCAACGATTTCGAGTATAGATATATATTCTCAAATCTCAAACCATTTGGATGTATTAGGAGCGTGAGTAAGGCATTCGTTTTTCCACAATTCGAGGGGCCACAAAATACGGCTCGAATGCTGTTAGGTAGTAAGTTTCCATGACGCTTCTTCACACTACCCGCTCCAACAATAAATTCATCGAAATTTATTATGGGGAGTTGACTGCTCGAAACTTGTTTCTTCGACTTCATCTCACGTGCGACTGATTGAAAAAATCATATGAATGCAACTTTATAATGTTGGAATAGTCAGTCGAGTTGTAACCACTGCAGAGTGATGATTGTACATGATAAACCTGGTAAAGGTTTGGTAAACAGTATAATCAACAATCTCCCCGTGGAACTACATCTACCGGTCTATCAATATTGTGGACCTGGTACGAAATTGATCAAACGTCTTGCTCGTGGTGATCCTGGTATAAACGCGCTGGACGCTGCGTGTAAAGAACACGATATCGCATATTCGAAAAATCGTGAAAACTTGGAAGCACGATATCTGGCGGATAAAATTTTGGCTGAACAAGCCTGGCAACGTGTAACCTCGAAAGACGCAAGTCTTGGTGAAAGAGCAAGTGCTTGGGCCGTGACAAACATTATGAAGGCGAAAAAAAAATTTGGTCTAGGTATGAAACGAGTGACGAAAAAGACCAAAAAAAGTGTTTGCCTGAAAAAGATCATTAGTGCCGCAAAGAAAGCCATGATTCGTAGTGGTGACCCCCGTGAAATCGTCATGTCAGCATTGAAAGGTGCGCGTGCCGGTGTTAAAGGTGTTAAAGTACGCACGCCTCGGGTTCTACCTGTACCTCGCAAAATCGGCGGTTTATTTCCCTTCCTCGTACCCATCTTTTCCGGCCTTAGCGCCGTTGGTGCACTGTCTGGTGGAAGTGCTGCAACAGTCAAAGCTGTAAATGCTGCTCAAGCGGCTAAAAAGGAATTGGAGGAAAGTAAACGTCACAACCGAACACTCGAGGCCATCGCTTTGGGTAAAGGTTTACATCTGAAACCATACAAACAGGGTTTGGGTCTTTACCTCGGGACAAAAAACGTATAATCACGCTACCACATCAACCACTCACCGACATCGATCTGCTAAAGTATGCGAGAACCATGAAAATTCGTAACTTTCGTGGGGTTATCATGCGTGACACTTTGCCTGAAAATGGACCACTCAAACAAGAATCAGCAATAGTGAATTTGGATGAAAATGTGGGCCCTGGGACACACTGGGTTGCATATAAAAAGAATGGTCAACGAGTCACATACTTTGACAGCTTCGGTAATCTCCCACCTCCACCCGAACTCATGAAATACTTCAATGTTGGTAGCGTGAAATACAATTATAAAAAGTATCAGGAATACGATACAATAATATGCGGGCATTTATGCTTGAAATTTTTGTGTGGACAACTAAATCGACGAGACAATTATGCACTATATAAATGAGGACTATGGAGCTGCGTATTTAGTTCTAAATCTGCGAGCATCATGGATGATAGTTTGACGATCACCATTACTGGATCATCCTCCATACTCGAGGCAAATTTTTTTCCACCCATCGAACGATCGCCCGACAAAAATTATACTCTTGGATTCGTCGAGCTGCTCACATTCAATTCGAATTCAAATATCGACATTGGTTGCAATGAATTTCACGTTGGAAATCATGTGGTGACCATTCCAACGGGCAGCTATGAAATTGAAGATATTGAAAAATATTTGAAAACTGAGTTGGCATCTAAAAACATACAAATTCAGCTTAAGCCGAATAATTATACGCTACGCAGTGAAATTGAGTGCAATCAATCGATTGATTTTACATCCAAAAATTCGATTGGACCTTTGCTGGGTTTTACGTCGCGTCGATTGGAGCCCAATAAAAGACATGTGTCCGATTTACCCGTGTCCATTCTCAAAGTGAACGCCATTCGAGTCGAGTGTAACATAACCACTGGTGCATACATCAACGGGCGAAAAGTTCATACAATTCACGAATTTTTCCCATCTGTACCGGCCGGCTATAAAATCATCGAAGTACCGTCGAGCGTCATTTATCTACCAATCACAACTCGTCGCATTACAATATACAGCTTCGTATTGTCGATCAAGACGGAGATTTGATCAATTTCCGCGGTGAAGTCATCACCATAAGACTTCATATAAAATCTCAATGGGCATAATTTACAATCATCATATTGGCAATATTAATAAGCCAACATGGGATCGCGAAAGCAGTCGTCGATCAACGCTCAAAGAGCTAACACCTCAAAACCTTCTACTATTGAAGAGTTTGGGTCTCAAAATTCGTGGAGTTCGCGTGTGAGAAATTATCTGCTTTGCTCGTTGTGCATCTGCTGCCTGCAATGGAGGAAGAAATCGTAAACATCCAGACACCCGTCATGTTTGATGAATCCATCATACATTATGAGGTTCATGCTCATCAACTATACGCGTCGTCAATATACAACAACAGTGATGAAATACGTATTTCAATCCAGCATCAAGATTTATCAATTCTACCGAGTAAAAGTTCAATTCACATTTGCGGCAAACTGTCAATGCCGGATGGTGCAGCGTTAGCTGCAACGAGCCTCGTCAACAATGCCATTTGTCATTTATTCGAGGAGGTGCGTTATGAACTTAACGCAGTTGAAATCGATCGTAATAAAAATGTGGGAATCACATCTCTCATCAAAGGATATACATCTCATTCGTCGGCGAGAAGTGCAATGCTTGAGAACACCGGTTGGCTCGATGTTGAGGAGACTAAACAAATTGTAGACGTAGCAGGCAACTTTGACGTATGCATACCACTGAGCATGCAGCTGGGATTTGCTGAAGATTATCGAAAAATGGTGGTGAATGCAAAGCACGAATTGATTTTGACTAGATCACGTTCTGATGATAATGCAACAGTTCAAGTAGCCGCGGAAAATTATAAAATTACACTACGGAAAATTGAATGGCTCGTTCCATACGTCACCGTGGCGGATAAACGGAAAATTCAACTGTTGAAATTCATCGCCAAAGATACCCCAATTCCAATGAGTTTTCGTACGTGGGAATTGTATGAATATCCAATGTTACCGGCGACATCGAAACACGTGTGGTCAGTCAAGACATCAACGCAGCTGGAAAAACCTCGATATGTGATCCTGGCATTCCAAACAGGACGAAAGAATAATAAGAAGCAAAATGCGAGTAATTTTGATCATTGCAACGTTCCTGATGTAAAATTATACTTGAATTCACAATGTTATCCTTATGGTAATATGAATTTGAATATAGAACAAAATCAGTATGCAGTACTGTACGATATGTATACAAACTTTCAACCGATGTACTACAATAAGGAGGCCGAACCATGGCTTACAAAAGCGGATTTTCTCAAATTTGCACCTCTCATTGTGATTGACTGCTCGAAGCAGAACGATTCTCTCAAGTCTGGACCTGTTGATGTGCGCCTCGAATTTGAAACAAGCACAAATATTCCAGCACAAACATGCGCATACTGCCTCATTCTACACGATCGCATCGTTGAATACAATCCTGCGAGTGGTGGGGTGAGAAAATTGGTATAAAACCGTACCATCAACTTCTTCGGTCAACAGTCATCATGGATTTTGTCATCGATCTACAAGGCTTCAAAGGACCCATCAATGAGTTTATACTCAAAGAAATTTCAACCATTCGTGCGGACGAGGAGAATGCTGAACCTCTCACACTTTCCTTCGCACCACCGTATGCATGGGATTCTCTGCCGACAAAGTATAAAACGACAAACAAATGGCTGGAACGTAATTTTCATGGATTGTCATGGGATTTTGATGTTATACCATACGATGCAGCAAGAGGAATAATTTAAACTATCTTACGCGGCGCTCATACCATCTTCGTAAAAGGCTGCGAAAAGTCTTTATGGCTGACGAACTTTTTGGATCTGTCAACGGAGATTGTCGATTTGGAGACTTTGGACTGCCCATCGTTGAAAAAACTGCCGAAAAGTCCATCGAATTGCGACCATCACCACCACACCAACGAATCGAAATTTAATTGTGCAACGAAGAATGTAAAATCTTTGCAAAGCTGGTTATACGTATATCATGCATTATGTAATAGAGGGATCTTGGAATAAACCAAACAATTTTTTCATAAATGTGTAATTTTATTTATACAATATTCCTCCTCCTCCTCCTCCTTCAACATACATTTCATCGGTGATTCAGATATATACATTTTTGCGTTGAGAATATTAGAAATCTCTTTGAGAAAATTCATTAGCGTTCCAATCACCACCGAGATATTTCATGTATAGTTGTTCACAATGAGCCGTTTCCAGAAGTTTCTCGAATACCGCTGGATTCTGATCGAATGCCTTGACAACTTGCGGTGGCAGGAATACGGTGAATTCATTCCTGATTTCGGCGACGTATCTTTTTCCCCATTTGGTATTTGCTGTCCTCACGTCCGAGACGCGATATTCTTCGTTGACTTGAAGTTCTTACAGCTTCTTGGCAGGGAGATACTCTTACTTTGCGATGATATTGTTGATGGCGGAGAACTCCATTATGGATATAGTTTTTTGAGATTTTCTTTAAAGAGCAAGTCTTGACTCAACTTTACGAAGACGTGAAGTGATGCTTTTTTCTTCTGGACTCTGCTATTTGTAGTTTTTCCATCTATCCCTACCCCAAAACTGGATCATCCCCTTCCACACGCTTTCAAACAGGTTCAAACGTGATCTATATTGGAATCGATGCAATCTCCTCCGGTGGTCCTTTTTTCTGTACAGGCTCTTTGATTCTGCCGACGTTAAGAACACGTGCATTCTAAACTCGTTCAAACACGTTCACAGCATTTCCTACAATTTCGACGTTGCGGAGCCGGACCGTCAGTATGATCGTCCATCGATGATACATTCCAATGTTCAACGCAACGACGTAATAATGCAATCTCACTATCGGATTTGTAATATTCGGGTAAACGATCCCACAGAATATCTGTATATTCACTAAAACATTGTTTAAAGACGGTAGGAGATATAATTTGAAGCTCCTCCGATGTCATTTCACAGGGATTTTTTATGCGTAGAGTCGTATAGATATTCACAAGTCGTTCCATTATGTGACACTTTTCACAATCTCGACGTTTAAGTCTACAAGAATCAATATGCGTATGTAGCCAGGGTTGATTAAAATGATCGTAGCACAATTGATATGATTGCACTTCACTATCACACTGCAAATACTTGGATAAACGATTCCATAAAACAGGAATGAATGCACTATAATACTTCAAAAGCAAAGCCTTCGGTAATGATTCAAGTTCATTTGCTGTTAATGCCAATGGATGTTTCGCCGGGTGGATAGCATACATACTTGCACATCTTTCCATCTCGACCTCGACTTCAGTAATGATCCAATTTTGAAAAAAGAAATCTCGTCGAAACTTGTACCACCTCAGGAATACAAAAGATGCAACACAGGACACATAAATTTGTCGAGGGAGAGGCATTTTGATAAAAGAAATCGCCATCTCAGGAATGTAACACAGGACACATAAATCTGTCATTGCGAGCAAATACTTCCAGTCTGATGCAAACTTTCATTTTTTCTCCGAAAAAAACAATATATTCATCTAAGCAAAAATTGGGGGAGGGGCATTTTGAAAAAGAAATCTTGTCGGAACTTGCGCCACAATACAAAATACGTAACACCGGACACATAAATTTGTCATTAGTGTGACATGTAAACATCTTTCGTCACGGAGTCCGATAATTAAGATCATCTTCGGCAAGAGCACTTTAAAAAGAAAATTCCGTTCAATCTGATATACCGGAAACATAAATCAGTCATTGGACGGTGTAAAAAAATCTTTTGTCTCTTCAAAGTGCCACCGCCCCCCGCTGTGCGAGAACCTTCCCCTCCACATGCCGTGCAGCCCCGCAACGGTCCCCGCGCTCTCCCGTCCCCGCTCCCCCCTGAGAGCCCCATGGGTTAGAACTGGTACAGCCTTACTACTATGGCCCAAAGATTTTTCAAAACTTGGATGTATAAACAAGCAATCATCGACGCCGAAACCGAACAGCCACTTAAAGAAAGTTCTTCTGTGTATCTGGTTGGACATGAAGGGTGTGCTTTATCATGAACTTCTGGAAACTGGTCAGACGGTGACAGCGGAACGCTACAGTCGATAGTTGAACAAATTGAGCGAAGTATTGGATCAGAAAAGGCCATTTACCGGGCAAGGAAGCCGGCAAGTCATACTGTTGCATGACAATGCTCGACCTCACGTTGCTCGCGCGACTCAAAAAACCCTTTTGGATTTGGGATGGGAAGTTCTCCCGCACGCGACATATTCACCAGACTTGGTACCATCTGATTTTCATTTGTTGCGGTCAATGCAGCACGGCTTAGAGAATAAACAGTTCAAAACGCTGGATGATGTGCGTAAATTCGTCGATGATTTCATCGCCTCGAAGCCTGCAAGTTTCTTTCGCGACGGCATCCGTATAGATGGCGCAAGGTCATAGAGCACGGTGTTCAAGTTCAAGACTAAGTTCGTTGTTTGCTATTTTTTTATAATTAAAAAAACTACTTATGAATCTATAAAAATTAAGTCATACATCTAATAATTATTCATTTTTTCATTTCATTTAAAAATGTTGCATTTTTTTGCACACATTTTGGATGTTTGTTTGATTTTTCTTTAGTGACAAATCTGATGCCATAATACATTTTATATATCTATATATTTCTTTACACCTCGTCTTTACATATGTGACATAAAAAGTTTCGAAAATGTGGTTCAGGAAATTTTGAAGTTTTTTTCCCCATAGCATCAAAGTTTGTATTACTGGTGAGCAGTATTTATATGCAAATTTTGATATTGCTGTGAAGCAGGAGGTGTGCCAATCATTTCACTTTTTGGTTCTGACTGCAATATATGGACGGAGATGTTAGATTCATTTAACAAAAACTAATTTACAATGTTTTAAGAACGCTATATTCAATCTACGCTGTTTTATTTTAGAACAGAGTCCTATCTCACATCAAGTTGTTTCCTTGACTCCCAATTTTGTTTAGTCTTGAAAAATATCAGGCAAGAGAAAGACGTACCGTACCTCACGGTACGTCTTTCTCTTAACCTCAGACGTACGTCTGAGTGTTATAAAAGAAATAAATTTTTATATAAACGAACATTGTGTTATTTATTTAAATAAAATAAATCGAATAGGAGAAATTCATTACTTAAGTCTTTAGCTGCTTATTTCTGAATAAACCTTAACAATATCAAACAATTTAGAGTTCAATGAACAATGCGAAAATTTTCAACTCTGTGAATGATAATATTGATTATAATTCAGAAATACGTTCATTTTAATCACCCAAAGTTGATAGAAAATTTAGCAGCTGTTGGATTGGATGCAGTGAGACCTATATGCCTCTGTGTTTTCGGGTCATTTTTTTTCGCCCGGCGTTTTTGGAGGTTATCATGTCAACGACTGCGGTAAACGAAAATGATGGAGAACAAATTCAAAAAAACCTCAAACTCATCGATGGAATGGTCGATTTGTCAGTTCTCGCGTTTATAAGCATCACACTATGCTCATTAAAGCTGGAAAAAAACGAAAAGTGATTTGTGTCGAGAATGTCAAAAGTTTCGAATCAATTAATGTCGAGGGCCGTCGCATTTTAAAAGTGTGAATCATGAATCTGTCACGGAGTTGCTCCCGTTAGTGTCGTAGTTGCAATGTTGCCGCATTTCTACACGGCAGTCTCAGTTAACCCGATATGATCGTGATGCAGTCACATATTTTCGGTGATTTTTTGTTATTTTAGTCGGTAAACTATCTGCTCTTTTCAATAAAATCATTCTAAATATCGTCCTGATGTGAACTGTCGTTTTTCAAATGAATTTCTTCATTAATAAGAGTGATATAAGCAAAAAAGTGTGAAGGCAACGACTCTGTCCCATTCAACAGATGTAATAAAATTACATTTTTGTTCAACTTCAACGTTTAATCTCTCCGAAATCAGTTCGGTAACCTCAGTTTTCCTTGAAACAGTGTATTCAGGAAATATGTATCAACAAATGGGAAAATTTTCATCAATATCTGTTCATCTCAAAAATGTTAAGCAACAACCTTAAATCAATTGTGATGGTGGAAAAATCGGGATAGGAGGAACGATCCGAAAAAATGCGGCAGGGACTCAACCGGGGTTCGAACCCGGGACCTTTCGATTGCCGGTCGAGTGCTCTCCCTTTTTTTCATTTTTTTTTTAAAGAATTTGTTTATTTGGCAAAAAAAAGTATACAGTTTCTTAGTCACTTAACAAACAAATAAGAAATTAGACGAAGATATGTTGTGTGTTTAGTACCTATGTCTGTATGTGGCAGCTCTCAGGGCACTACAGTTACGTGTTGATAATTTTTTCGCGGGTATTTTGTATTTTAATGGTTTTTTTTTCCATATATATATTTTCATTCTGACTGACGAATTTGTGTAGGGCAAGAGGAAAAATTTATGGTTATGTAAAAAAAAAAAAACCTCGTCATAGTTTTGTAATGTCGGAATTGCATAAACTAAATCTAAAGAGCTAGTATCACAGGAGTTTTCTTAATTCTATTCTATTTACAGTATGGTACAAAAGAAATTAACCTAAACGTATTAGAATTATTTAAAGCTATAGCAATGGGAATTGCGGATTAGTTTCTAATTAGCGAGCTAGCTATTTTTAAATTTGTCAGGTGTACCGAGTTTATATTCAACCACCAGTATTTTTGAAAATTAAGACGATGATAGTCGGTTAGATCTTTCTTTGGGAGTGCAGTGGAACCGGAAAATTTATCTGGGTTGTTGGTAGGATTAAATTGGTCAAGTGATATCCGTTTATCAGCTTTGTTCCGTTTCCAGTGGTAGATTATCGGTATATTGATATCGTTTTGGATGAGTCCACGATCATCACAGTACAGGAAGGCTTGAGGTGTGGTGTAGCCAGTTTTTATTTGTGTTTCAGAAAATAGTGGGTCTTGAGTTGTAATGGAATGAATTATATTGTTTTGAATGTGTGGTAAATTACTGAAATAATTTCTCGTAAGTTTTATGGTGAATGAATCAATTCTTGGTATATTGGCTAGGTCGTAGATTTTTTAAAATATTTTCATTGGCGAGTAGGATTCGTTGCTCATTCGACAGATCTTTACTGGGCGGAAAGGAAAGTAGGCTCTTCAATTCATCTACAGGACGGTTACCTAAATGGAGTTCATAAGGGGTATATTCCGTACTGAGATGGGTAGTAATATTTAAAAGTTCCTCGATGCAAGATAAATATTTCGCCCACGAATGATGGGCTTCCGAGCAAAACACGCGAAACATCCGTCCGAGTTCTCTTATCACTCGTTCTGTAGGATTGCTCTGGGGATGCCGAACGGAACAAAAGCGAGGTTTGATACCAATATCGTGAAGGGCCGATGTCCATTTTTTTGACGTAAACTGAGAACCATTATCAGCTAACACTGCTAATGGTTTTCCAAACTCCACGACATATCGCGTACACAAGGCTTTTAAGGCCGAGTTGGTGGTTGCCTTGACCAAGGGATATAACTTTATAAATTTTGAAAAGGTGTCTAACACTACGAAGATGTATTGATATCTGAATTGAGAACATGGGAGGGGGCCATAGAAGTCCACGGTGACTAATTCACGTGGTCGCTTGCCGGCGACGAGTTGTTGGGGCCCTTGCATAGAGTAATTTAGACTTTTGGTCCTCTGACAGACATCACAGGTTTTGACAAAATCTTTGACACATCGGTTCATGTGATCCCACGAGAAATACGCGCGTAAATAGGCGAGGGTTTTGGAGACGCCGGGATGGCCAAGCTTTGAGTGGAAATGCTTAACAATGCGAGAGGCCAGTGACTGTGGCAGAACGAGCAGCCATCTATGTGTGGTCGGATAAAATCTGAACACTATCTCGTTATGAAGACAATAATTATCGATTTGTATACCCTGCTCTACCTTCTTTCGATTCTCGACGATTTTTTCATCCTTTGCTTGATATTGTTTGATTACTCCTAGATCGTCCCGAAGGGTGGTTGGTAGTCTATCGAGGCCGTAGGTAAGATAACGAATTACCCCCAAGGTCGAAGGTTTGCTCGGGATAACGATACTCGAGATCACATGCGAGATTTTTAAATCGTCGGATGAATCTATTTCGAACTTTTTTGCCGGATTTCGACTAAAAAAATCCGCTATAATGTTCTCACGTCCCGAACAGTATTTGACCGTGAATGTATACTGTTGTAGTATTAAACTCCAACGGATCAGCCGCGACGTATGGTATTACGTCGAATTTAAAAAACTGAGACCCTTGTGATCGGTGATAATTTCGAATAAGCCTCCGATTAAATACGTTCGACATTTAGTTACGGCATAAACTATAGCTAACAACTCCTTTTCTGTCGTACTATAATTAGCCTCTGTCTGATTGAGGCATCGACTGACCAGAGTGATTATCCGAGGGTCACCTTCATCATCGATCTGATAGAGAACTCCGCACAACCCTTTGTTTGATGCGTCAGTTTGCAATTTAAACACTTTATCTGGAATGTAATGATGAAGAGTTACTGATTGCGCAAAATTCCGTTTTAATTCTTGGAAGGCGGGACGATGTTCTTCCGTCCATACCCAAAGATTTTTATCCTTCAATAGTGATCGGAAGGGCTCAATATAATCGGCATGTCGTACGCTAAATTGCCGATAATGCGTGCACACGTCTATAAACGATTGTAATTGCTTCTTATTCGTGGGTTCTGAAAACCTTTCAATCACTTCTAGCCGGTCTGGGGAGGGTTTGATAACATCAACCAAGAGGACGAAACCCAGGAAGTTGACCGAAGTCTTACAGAAAAAGGATTTGTCCAGTCGTAAGGTGAAATTATTTTGTAGGACGGTAAACACTTGATCAATGTGTTCCAAATGTTGTAGGAACGTTCGCGAAGTGATTAATAAGTCATCGATATAAATCGTGAGAAAGTCATCAAATTGTCTCTCGAAAATTTTGTTCAGCGCGTGGATAAATCCGCTACCTGTAGTTTTTAGGCCAAAAGGAATGCGGCAAAATTGATAAAGGCTTGATCCGTACAAGAAAGCGGTGTATGGCCGAGATTTTTTTTCCAGCGGGATTTGCCAATACCCGTTTGCTAAATCTGAAGTCGAAAACAGCTATATTCCATCATATTTTTGTGTAAGTTCATTAATAAGGGGCGGGGACTCATTATCCGATTCGATGATTTGATTAATAAATCTCGCGTCTAGACAAATTCGAAGCCGGCCATCTTTCGTCTGGACGATTCGCAACGGGTTACAAAAAGGGCTGACCGATCGTTCTATAATACCATCGCGTAACATTTCATCAATTTCATATTCGACTTGTTTGCGTAGTTTGAAGGGAACCGGGTAAGATCGACGTACTATTGTCTTAGGTTCTTTCAGTTTGATTTCATGCTCATAAACGCCTGCTCCCCGGTCTTCGCCGAAAACAGTTTTTTAAATTTTGAGAGGGTACAAAAAATGGTTTGAGCTTGCTCTGAATCTATGTTTCCGATCGATTGTGATACAGCGCGAATTTCATCGAAGAAATTTTGATCCTCTCCGTCGAGATATAGACGGGACGATCGACACCACTCATATTCTTCGAATTGGGAGGGAGGGTGAGTGTCTATCATAGCGCTCCCGATCATCGTTTCAGCCTCAGAATCGCGTGACTCTGGGTCAATGTCTGTTTGGCGTATCGGATACTGATTTGTGATTTCTTCGAACTCCATTGGGTGTTCTTTCTGACTAAACCCCTGAAAAGATTTATTTGTAATCAGAGAATTTTCAACCGTCATGGATGCTTCACAACTAACGGGTTGAGAGCTATTAATTTCAAGATAATTTTCTCCTTTGGAGTGATCGACAGCGGAGGCGAATGTTTTATTTCCAACGGTCATGCCCGCCACCACGCTATTTTGCTGCTCCGGCGAATTTCCTTGGACATACGCATCCATACTTTCACGGGACGATCCCCCTAGCTCACGAGCGATTCTGGGGTGCAGTTTCACGTCAGTCGCTAAACCGAAGCCTGTACTGGTATTCATACGTGCGACTCTGACCAGTTTATCCAATTGCGAAACTGTAACAATTTGGATGTAAGTGACATCATCCTCGTTACTAACTACGATTTTCTCGGGAAGTTCTCGGTCAAAAGAGACCGATTCACTCGGAATGCGATAATTTTGTACGGTTAGAGTAAACTGATCATAATCGATGATTACTTTGTTTTGGTGGAACCAGTCATTACCCAGAATCATGTGTGACGTCAAATAGGGCACGACCAAATAGGTGGTGGGGAAGATACGTGCACCCATCGTTACTTCTAGGCGAATTTGCTTTTTAACCTTCGTTGGTTTTTTTCCGATCGCGGTGGTTACGACCATATTGGTAACTGGTAATTCGGTTATGAGGAAATTATCCCGCAAATATTCATAATACAATTCCGACACGCAGGTAACTTGACTTCCGGTGTCCAGCAAGGCGGCTATTGGAACTCCGAAGATGAGCAGTAACGCTTGTGGACACTTCAAAATAGAGGACGGTATGGTATTGTCGGTCGGATCTCGAGTGATATCGCCAGTGAGGTCCTCGAAAATATCAAACGGATTCTGACGCGTGGGAGGACCACTCATCAACGCATCAATTATCAGTTTAAATCGGAATTGTCGTTTGATAGTGAGTTCGATGTCTGAAGAGGGGGAGGCGGGACCGAAAAACACGGATTTGCTCCAATAAAGGGAGCGCTCCATACGCCTGTAGTTTGGGCTGTTTCTTCGGATCCCTGAATCTCGTCAACCGCCAGGCTTGAGCTATTTGCTTTTCCTGGTGGCGATGAGATGGTAGCCTGATTATTATTATAATACGGACGCCGTGAATTATTACCCTGAGGATTCGCCGGCGAACCAAGATGTCCATTTTGACGAAGATTTGCATTATTTTGGTGAGATTGGGGAGAATTATTGGGATTCTGCGATGGGACATTCCTTTTTAACCTATCTTTCTCGCGTTCTTCCGAAATTGCATCGAATTGCGATAAGGCAATGGTGATCGCGTTCGTGGATGAATAATCGACCGTTGCCAATGCTTCCCGGATGCGCGACGGCAATTGTTGAACCACCGTGTAATTGACTTCATAGGTATCGAGTGGAGGTTGAAAAAACTGAGCTTCGGTGATTTGCTCAAGAAAATAAGTTTGCAATAATCCTGATTGGATCCCATATTTTCGGGCTAGCCAACGATTTTTTATTCGCACGGGGATAGAGATGGAATAAAATTCAGCCAAAAAGGCATTTTTGAACGTGCCGTAGGTAGAGCAACGATTCCAATTCGCCTGAAACCACACTTTCGCGCGACCCTCGAGTGCATTTGCCACGATATACATTTTACATGTATCATTGACTCGCTTAAACACGAAATACTCCTCAAGTCTTGTTATAAATTCATTAGGATTCATCACGAGCTCAACGTACGTCAATATTGAACGTTTGGAAGCCTTGGATCAACCCATTGAACATACCTGCAGGCTCCTCGACCCGATGAGGTGCGGAATTTCGCAAATCCTCAATTTGTCTTTGTTGTCGTTGTAAGAGATCTTTTAATTGTCGTACTTCCTCCGCCAACGGACTTGGGGGGGGATGTAGAATTTGATGTGTCAAGTCACGGTCTACTCGGTTCTCCATAGCGTTTTCGGTAATAAACTGTTGAGATAACAGTCGTTCATTTGCTATGAACTCGGCTTCTTCGGTCGACGTTCCCTGCTGTAGCTCCCAATCTACAATATCATTGAAATTAGCTATCGGTACGGATTGAATATTTTATCGAGTATTTTTTTATTTTTTCTGACGCACTGTTTGAGGAGGGGTGCGTGGCGGTGTCGTTTCGGAATCAGTATGCGATCGTGTTTTGATTGGAGTTCGTGAGCACGCCATCCCCTCACATCCCGTCACGCTTGTTATTTTGATTAGATTATTTATATTGACAAAGTAGTGCTGGGCTCTAAGAATGTCGAGCCCCACGTTGGGTGCCAATTATAACGAATTCTCGTCTCGAATTGATGAACTGATATATATATATATATATAGAAATAGGGTGACGGAGATTATTTGCCGAATAAAGTGGTAAACAGAGGAATTCTGATGAGAATAAGACGTTACCGTTCATACACACAATAATATTCATATACAGGGTGTCCCATTTTAATCTTACACCTGACTTTTCTCGGAAAATATTGCTCGGATCAAATATTGTGTGGAACAAAACTTTTAGAGGTTGAAGAGGGACGTTTGATAAAAATTGGTTTGTGGATCCAAAATTCAAAGTGGCGGCGTTAGATTGGCCGACATGTTTTTTTCGAATGGAAACATAACTTTTTTTCATCACCAAAAAATTTTTCAGCGCAAAACCAACTTTTGTTGGAAAAATTTTTTGATTAAGTTCATATTTTTTAAGTGAGAACATCATTTTCGACTATTCTAGAGGTATCCAGGATGCACCGCGAAGAGATCTTTAACGTACCAAGTGCAAGTGCGTTTGCGTGTGCGTCTGCATATGCGTGCATACGTGGAGGTGCATGTGTGTGTGTTTTTTATTTTCATTTTATTTTTCAACTTTTTTTAAAAAGAGGGGCATGCAATGCCTTTACGCCCATAGGTACGAGCTCACAAGGTCTCTGCGGTTCGTCACTACCGCAGTATTTTCGGACTCCAAACCCTCCTTGTGAGTGTACTCTGATCCCTCCCTAGAGATGTTCAAAGATCCCTCCATTCATGTTTAAACATGCCTGAACTCTTCTCTCAAAACCATCAACTGTGCGTAGGAGAACAACTCTCGGGATCGCACGGCAGGCAGCTCTTATCCACTCCTTCATGTTCTCTCGTGTTGTTGGAGCTTGACGGTAGACAGCGTCTTTCAAGTACCCCCACAAAAAGAAATCAGGAGACGTAAGATCTGGTGACCTTGAAGGCCAATTTACAGGACCGTCTCGACCAACCCTCCGTTGACCAAATGTTGTATCCAGATAATTTCGAACAACATGAGCCCAGTGAGCGGGTGCACCGCTTGCTGAAACCACATCTGTTGACGTGTTTCCAAATCCAGATGTTCTAGCAAAAGAGGCAGTTCATTTTGTAGAAAATCAAGGTAACGGACAGAGTTCACATTTCCCTTGAAAAAATGGCGACCTATTAATTGCCCGTTCACAATACCACACCATACGTTCAAACTCCATCGATGCTGGTGATCGATCTGTCTCAACCAATGTGGATTCTGATCAGACCAATACCGAAAGTTCCATCGGTTCACTTGACCACGGTTGTAGAAAGTGGATTCATCACTGAACATAACGTATCGAAAAAAGTCCCTGGATCGCTCGTTCATGTAAGCGAGACTTACGCCTACTTTTGAGTTGTAAATCAGAGAAGAATTTTTTATTTTAGAAGTCATTGTGATCGCCCACGGATGAAAAATTGATTGAAACGTTTATCTTCTGACTCCGCAGCCATTAGCAAGAGACGAAATCGAAAATTTGTAAAGGTTCTGAAATCAGAGAAAAATTCTTGATTCTCGAAATTTTTAAAAGTTCTTAAATTAGAGGAAAATTCTAAAAATTAGCAACAATGGCTGATTTCAGTCCCAACGAAATCGGTGATATGCTCCTTACACGCAAACGCACTTGCACTTGGTTCGTTAAAGATCTCTTCGCGGTACATCCTGGATACCTCTAAAATAGTTGAAAATGATGTTCTTACTTGAAAAATATGAACTTAATCAAAAAAATTTTTCAACAAAAGTTTTTGGTTTTGCGCTGAAAAATTTTTTGGTGATGAAAAAAAGTTATGTTTCTATTCGAAAAAAACATGTCGGCCATTCTAACGCCGCCATTTTGAATTTTGGATTCACAAACCAATTTTTATCATACGTCCCCCTTCAACCCCTAAAAGTTTTGTTCCACACAATATTTGATCGAAGCAATATTTTCCGAGAAAAGTCAGGTGTAAGATTAAAATGGGACACCCTGTGTAATATGAGATGATTTTTGTACAAATAGAAATTCAGAACATATCATCAAGGTACATTATTCACACGTTAGAGCACACGAGATATACATTTGAGAGGAATCCGCGATCCTCAGATTACTTTACATTCCGATTGATTCTCGTCATAGAATCCTCAGATCCGTCGATCGAAGGCCACAGCCTTTTATACAAGAGAACAAAAACAAAAGCACTCCAATCACGCACACATTGCTCTTCATATCCTAAGCACCATACATAACATAGTTAACATTCTCTTCCCCTTTTTCTTTTTGTGTTTGGGATTGAAATTATACCGTGATTACACTTATCTCGTTTTTTAGCGGTGCGACAATTTTTTGGATTGGTGAATCTCGCAATATTTCCGGCCTTGACCGAGGTGGATTCTCTTTTGACGGAGTGTAATTTGAGCGAATTTGAGCTTGGCGATATTGTCTCCTGGAGTTCCACCCGAAGCGTTGTCGTGTCGTGTGCGAATAGAGAGTTCACAGTATGAAGAGTTTCGTCCTTTTTTTCTTTGCGGAGATTATTGGCCGAGGTCGTCTCGGAAAGATAATAATGAATCGACGTATGATTTCGTCGAGAGATAGCGATCACGTTAAATTTGTCTTCCTCTCTGCTCGAAAGCCGAAGGAAGACTGCTGACCACGACTACGTTTCCGAGTTGATAATCTCATGTTTTCGAGGAATGTCACATGATTGATGGGTCTCGAGCGACGAGTGCGATCAGCCCGACACAGCGAACGAGCGACCGATATTTCGGCCAGAGCGCTGACAATACGGCGGTTACAGTACCGATTGGGGTTTTAGTCGCTGAACGTTTAATCGGCCGTTTAGCGGGCTCGCCTTCGTCGGTTGATGTTGAAGGTCGATTATTTGAATCGTTAGCCGTTGGATTTGAGGGAGATTGGATTTTCCTTTTCCTCGTAGTTGATAAATTCCGTTTTACCGTTGAAGTCTTCGGTTTTTTGTTGTTTTCTTTGAGCGTTTGCTTAAGTAAGTGTTCCAATTGGGTTGATCCCAGCTTAGGAAAATCTTTGTTTCGCTGTATGTGCTGAGGCACATTTGTCACTTTTCTGTTCACTTTGTCATTCACAGTTATTGGGTATGGGTCAGCCATATTTAGACTAGGCGCTGGGCCGTACCCGTAGGAAATTTTTCACTTCGTAATCACTTAATTAAGACTTAGAATTTCACTGTTTTGTGGAAAGAAACTGCACTAGGGGAGGCTGTTTATGCCCGAGTAAGGCGTGTTTGCAAAATAAGTTTTTATGTTTACTATGGTCGTGTTATCTCATTTAGATGCGAAATATATATATTAGAGGTCGAGATTGATGTGCTCTCTCTTGCAGTCACGACCAGACTCGGTCGAGTGCTCTCCCAACTGAGCTATCCA
This sequence comes from Venturia canescens, assembly GCF_019457755.1. Classification (NCBI taxonomy): domain Eukaryota; kingdom Metazoa; phylum Arthropoda; class Insecta; order Hymenoptera; family Ichneumonidae; genus Venturia; species Venturia canescens. Next base: position 3,503,929 of record NC_057430.1, read on the forward strand.
GGCCACCTATCACACCTAATTCGAATCGTCCTCGTAACGTTGTATTCCACAACGTTACAATCCCCCTTACCAGAGTTGATCCGCCGCTGACGGATCACACTCTTAGGACTAGCTTGGGTTGAGGAGCTCAGGGGAGGTTCCACAGTATCCACAGTGCATTCTGTTTTTTTATGAACTTTGTCGTGGTTATACAGAGGCCGTGTCCTGTGTTGGGCGCCAGTTAATTTTTATAAAAAAAAGTAACAAAAAAGGTAACGCGAAATAATCCCTTCGTTTTTTAGGAAAGAACAAAAAAGTAACACAGACTCAATCGCAGTAATGCGGGTCGAAATAACAAAATTAAACTAAAGAAACAGGATAATCCTTGGTCGAGGGCTGAATGGTATAACAAGGGGGGGGGGGGCGACGACTACGAGACTCGAAATCACTGGGTCGATGGGCGCCTGTCGCTCAGGCGTCTTACAATACCCGTGAATTTCCGGGAACACTTAACACACTGGGAGAAACCCGCGCAGGGCTGATAACTGGGGGAGGGGGGGGGGGGAAGAGGGCTGCTGCCTACGCGCGATTCACTACACTAAGTTTTGTCCACCACAGCACTTTTTCGGATCCACGACAGATAATCGGGCGAAACAGGGGCGAAGCGAGATAAATTGCGTTCAAACGAGCCCGACGGGCTCGGAGAATAAGCGGGGGGGGGGGGGGAGCACGACTTTGGTGAGTGCGTAAGGAGCCGGGACGAAAGATGGCCGTCGACCACGTATTGCCCTTCGTCGCGACTGTACAGAGAACGAAAACGACTTACTTGAGATTCTATGCGCTCGGATACGGAACAATACTCCGTGCCTCGCAATCTGTCCGATAGTCCAAATCGCTAGATATCCATTAGATCTCTGGGGTAAGAAACTGACAGCCACGGTACGCACGCCGAGTCGTGAAAAAGTGAGACCTCATGCCGGCTTCCGCGATCTTCTTCCTTGTTGCACAACATCGATCGATAATTGATCGATGCGCGCGTCGACGAGGGGTCCAATGGCGATAACTCATTTCGCGCATTTCGATGTGGTCGGTGGCGAGGGGGAGAGGCGGGGAGAGGAGCGGGACTGGAAAGTCGGGGTTGGATTGGCTAACGACGTCGTGACGTCATGATCGTTGATTGATTCTTCGCTCCATGTGTGGCGCCTCGGGTCGATGCATCGATTACAGGCGCCGCGGTGGCGAGATATGTAATCTCGGTGTCCGATTCTCAATCCCCGTGTGGCGTCTCGAACTGGTGCGCTGCTGGCTAGCGACGCCGTGGCCAGCCGGGGTACTGCAACCGTCGGCTCAGCCCGCGAATGATTGACAGCTCGTAATATCGTGCCGAGGAAATACGGGTGGTGCGGCGATTGTTATTTTCCGAGCGAGGATCTTCCTCGGCAAATCGGGTGGGTGTTGCGACGACGGGGACGCCTGCCGTGATCGGGCCTTTGACGCCGGAGGACCTACGGACAATTCGTTCGAGATCTGGCTGTGGTCCGCCAGTGTTAACGTTTGGAGATTAGGGCCCTCCGAATCGACTTCTGTCACCCCGCTGGCGGCTTGGTGGTTCTTTCTTCTTTCTTTCTCTTTCTTTCTACCGTTTGGTGGGGCCTCAGTACCGTGTGGAGGCGATCCCACCTGGCCTCTGGGTTCCCGTATCGGCCAATGGGTGGCGGCTTGGTGGTTGAGGTTCTTCAGGCTGGTAAGGGGCTCAACCCCTTACTCGAGGTGAGTTGCCAATTGGGCTTATGGTGGGGATTACTGGGAGAAGGGACTGTGGGGGAGTAAGGAGGGGCTGGAAGTGTCGGGTGGTTTGTGTGGGGGGTAGTCTGGGGCTGAGCAAGGAAGTGTTGTCAGGGAAGCAGGATTGTGAGGGACTAGAGGCTGGTATACGGAGCGAGGACTCTTCCTGCTTGTTGGTAATATCGGTGCTGATCTCTTCTGGTGACTTTCAGGTGCTGCGGTGGTCTAGATCTTCAGTTGGTGGTGGCGTGCGTAGGCTAAAACTTAGGCTTGGAGGCTACGACGAGGACTCCTAAGGAGTCAGAGTATAGAAAAGGGGCTCGCTGGCTTAAAACTAGGAGAGAGAAAAAAAGTGCTGCGGTGGGACACCTCCACGACTCTAGTGACGGAGTGGCTACAACGTCACACAATATCCATCCATATTTTAGCTTTACACCAAATCATTTTTTCTCTCTAAAATTGAATGATTTTGATTTTTTAAAGAAACTCGCCACTTTTCAAGTGACATTTATAACTTTTAATTTATTATATTTTTAATGTTATTCGTAATACTATAAAAATTGTGCAACATCATCTGCAATGGTAACCTATGGGAAGACCGGTTTGCTATTGTGTTTATATTTCTCTCCGATCTTTTGCAAAACTAGAAAATATAGTGATTTATGAGAATGATTTTTTTCGTATTACAACTGAACATTGATACATAATAGTCACAGCTCTGGGTTGGAAAGGTTAAAGAGATCACGGTCATGAATTAATGATGACAGTTTCAAGGTCAAAAAAGAAGATCATAACGATTGTCAGTGCAAAATGTAACGAATATTTTTTTTATTTTCCCTTTCGCTTAGCTCCATCGAGAAGAGTTTTGTATGGCTCTCTCCGGAAAAAACAGCTGTAAAAAAAAACAAATCCGGTGTTGGTTTGTATTCATAAGACTGATAAGGCTTATCATGAAACCAGATCCATCTGAAAATTTACTGTGAATGACCGAAAATTGGGATCATCAAATTTATTTCCCTATTAATCCTTGAATGAAATGGATAGACTATCCTACAAATACATGATTATTGAATCTGCTAATAGGCTGAGTTCAAAGATTACAAATAGTTGAAAAGATGAAACAGGTATATTTATTCCCTCGGAAAGAATGATTCCGAGTCGCGAAAGACTAGTCTAGATTGCACGTAAAGTCATTTAAAACATAAAGACTTCAAAAACACAAAATAGTCCATTATATCCGAACCTCCTTAATTATTACAAACCTCCTTAAAATAGTTTTAAGTGATATAAGGAATCATACCAAAAACCACAGAAAGTCATTTTATGGATAAAACAAAAATTTTATCCATAAAAGAACAATACATATCAAGCAGTTCGGGAGAGCGCTCGGTGCAATAAAGACGGACTCACACTGGCAATCTCGTGGTCCTGAGTTCGAATCCAGGTCAAGACACCTGTGAAAAAATGAAAAATGTTAGAACCAACAATTTAAAACACATTTGAGAATATATTGACTCCTTATATTTTCCAAGAATAGTATATTACGACCCTAGGCCCGAAAGTTGGATTTCTTGGCATGTACTATATAAAGGCCGAGGCGAAGCCGAGGCCTTCATGTCGCACATGTCAGGGCATCTAACATTTGGGCCGTGGGTTGTATACTATTTTTCTTGATCCAGTAGCCGAAAGTACGTTCAATAATTACTAGCAATCGCGAGGAGGGGGGGGGGCGCCCGCCCGACTTTTGCAGGACCGAGGCGAAGCCGAGGTTTTGCTGGTCGGGGCGGGCATTAAAAACATAAACAAAAAGTAAAAAAACACACACACAAAACATCACACAATGATACAACCATATTATTAGTACAAATAAATAATTCGTTGATACATGTCTGATTCAAAGTCCCATTGTTGTGCCCGTACATCGCACTCCTAAAATAAAGAGTATATAAATTAAGCGTTCTCAGCATAAATGCATCGACGGCGAAATATCGACGTTCCCGAACGAGCGCATCGACCCTCGATGTCATCACCGAAACTTCGAGAAAGAATATCACGCCATATTGTCGCGAGAGGGGGAAAAACCCCCAAGTCTATAAATTTACCAACTAACCAAAATTCGACAGTCTTTGACGAGAATTGTAACGATTGGTCTCGAGGCAATAAAACTTCGAATTTGTAACTTCTTAAATAAACTTATTGTTGACTTGTTGTAAAAGTATCGAGTCGGAGTTCAGCTCTTTTGGCCTAAATCCCTTAAATACTCATCCTTGATAACTCGTCCCTTCGCGACGGTCTTCGCGGACACAACATTGGTGGCAGCGGTGGGATAGCCACTACTCGAGAAACCCGACACGTCTACGATAGTCAAACGGAAGGAATTCAAATTGCTAAGGAGGACCGATAATTCTAGAAAAGTCGATATATCAAACGGACGTTCGATCACCGATCATCGCATCCAAGGCAGACCGATCTACGTCAAGATTCAACCCAAAATACGACTGGAACCAGAGCGGAAGAAATTCAACACGACAACGAATCTGAACATCATGCTAGCGATCATCTTACTGTAAGTGACGGAACATTATTAAATAACATTGTAATCCGCCAAAACCAGTTCGTATATAAAAATTTATGTCAGACGACGAGTACGCTGAACGTCTCAAGTTACCGGGCGTAAGCACTATTTCGCGTTCGCTCAATTCATTTTTCGACGATAAACCCGACTACAATCGCGAAAGAAAAAACGAAATCACCTCGTAAAGTAGAAGGCGACGAAGTAGCGCCCAATCTTTAAATCGATCTCCGACATCGGAAGACGATTATTTAGACGCGGAAAATACGCCGGAAAATTCGGTAGTAGAAACAACAAATCCTTTAGTATCAACAATGGTTGAAACAGTAAATTTAGACACAACGGGAGATAATCAAAATTCCGGAAATCCCGGAAATAGTCGAAATAATAATCCCAGACATCCTGGAAATAATGGCGAAAATAATAGAGAAAATAATTCTCAAAATTCCCCGCCAAATCACTCGCGAACTAACAGACTTCGAGGCTCAATGTCTCTTAAAGAAGCGCGTAGTTTAATTCCTCGATTCGACGGTTCAAAACCGGAAAAAGCGCGAGAACTTGTAGATTCTTTTGCTCACGTCAACAAACATATTTTAGAGGAGGACCAAGAGATTCTCCTGGAATCAGTGTTAACAACGAAACTAACCGGTAGAGCCCGAGCAGAAGTAAGATATAAAAATATTCCAAATTTCGAAACATTTAAATCCGTTATGTTAAAAATATTTTGCGGTACGAGAACCTTAGGAGCCCTCCAAACAGAGCTGTATTCTTGCCGACAAAGATTTAATGAATCAGTAAAAGAATTCGGAAGAAGAGTAGAAGACACAATGATGGAACTAATTGATGCAAATATAAAAAAGCACTCGACAATGATCGAACAAATGGCGGTAGAAAAACACATACGCGAAGTAGCCCTTTCGAGTTTCACTCAAGGTCTCAAATGCGAATATCAAACAATTATTAAAGCTAGGGCATATCCAACCCTCAACGAAGCTATCACAGCCGGCATCGACGAAGAAAAGATAGAACAGGGAACTCGAAGAGAACCTGGAAATAATACGATCATTTGCAATAGGTCTAATAAAAAGGGTCACATTGCGCGCGACTGTAGAAGCTCGGAGAATAAAAATGGTAATAATGGCAACTACTATCAGCACAATCAAAATAAAAGCATAAATTCCGTCTTTTGCAATTACTGCAAAAAACCGGGACATGTTTATGATAATTGCTGGAATAGGAAAAATAAAAATGACGATCAAAGAGGAAATAATCAGAATAACCAAAATAGAAATCAAGGAAACAGGGGTAAAAACAGAGGTTTTCAAAATAATAGACCAAATAACGGTCAAAATAATATCCAAAGTCAAAATCAACCGAACAACGGGAATACGGAAGGAAAGAAAACGATAGGGTCGCTGAACCTCAGTCTCCTTGCACGTACGGCCGAGCGAAAGAACGCGCACGTCAGCTGTTTGGAGGTCGAGCAAGCTACAGGCTTACCCACACCTCAGGCAAACCAAACGCGAATAAAACTCGAAATGAATTCCTTCGGTTCCTGGGGAATGGCTAGCGACTTTTACATCACGTCACCGCACGCTATAAATTCAGCTCTCCTTTTGAAAGCTGATACGGGAGCCCAATGCAGCATAATTAAAAGGGGCGCCCTAAAAGAAGATACCGAAATAATTGACGAAACCGTCGAACTGATTGGCGTCAGAGGACAAGCCTTCAACGCCCTGTGTAAAGTCATACTCGAGATCGAAACGCCCGCCGTCAACATTCTTTATGGTTTTTTTTTGTCGTCGACAACGACGTTCCAATCAAAACAGACGGAATCCTGGGACTCGATTTCATGGAAAAACACAGGGTCGATATATTGGGTGGCCGCATAATCAAAATATATGGTCACGTCGAGCCTTTGGTGAACGATTCGGAGAAATTAAAATTACCCCCCCGTTCCGAGAGTATTCACTACGTGAAAGCAAAAAAACTGGCAATCAGATGCGTAGCAGCCAGAGAAATTGAAAAAGGAATAAAAATAGGACAAGGGACGGTTCACGAAAAAAGTATGATTTTCCCCATCTCTTTTCTAAACACGTTAGACCAGGAAGTCTCGATCGAAAGACCGACGGTCGAAATCGAAGAAATAGGAAGCGTCCAAGAACAAAATTAAACGAAAACAGGCGAAACGGCGAGCGGTCCAGCCAAGGAAGAAATCTACGTCACCAACGCCGAAGAAAAAGGTAACAGAGTAAGTCAAATAATGATGCAAATTGGTGAACATTCGCACCTCAAGAAAGAAGAAGAAAAATTTCTACAAGAATTTTGCCAGGAATTCGGAGATGTATTCCATCTGGAAGGAGAAACTCTGGGAAATACAAGCCTCGTGGAACATCATATCTATACAAAAAAGGACGCCGTACCAGTCAATATCCGACCGTACAGATTGCCCGAGAATCACAAGCAAGAAGTGACGACCCAGACGCAGGAAATGCTGAAAGCTGGAATTATTAGGCCAAGCCGAAGCCCGTGGAACGCGCCACTATTGGTCGTTCCTAAAAAAGCAGACGCTCAAGGTAACATCAAGAAGAGAGTCGTCGTCGACTTCAGAAAATTGAACGAGGTCACCGAGGGAGATTCTTACCCTCTGCCCAATATCACAGAAATCCTGGATCAATTGGGAAAAGCAAAATACTTCACCACGCTCGACCTTGCCTCTGGATTTCATCAAATTCCGATAGCGGAAGAAGACAAACAAAAAACTGTCTTTTCAACTCCGTTGGGCCACTACGAATACAATCGAATGCCTTTCGGATTAAAAAACGCACCACCGACCTTCCAAAGATTGATGGATGCCGTTTTAACAGGTCGTCAAGGTCTCAAATGTTATTTATATCTGGACGACATCGTAATTCATGGATCAAGCTTCAAAGAACACAACGAACGACTACGAGATGTCTTCAAACGGTTGAGAGAAGCTCAATTAAAAGTGCAACCGAAAAAATGCCAATTTCTGAGAAAAGAAACGCAGTATTTGGGTCACATCATCACAGAAGTGGGAGTGAAACCCGATCCGGAGAAAATCAAGGCCGTAAAAAATTTTCCCTCTCCAAAAAATGTTAAAGAAGTCCAATTATTCCTGGGACTCGCAGGATACTACAGGAAATTTATTCAAGATTTTTCAAAACTCGCAAAACCATTAACAGAGCTGATAAAAAAGGACAGAAAATTCGAGTGGAACGAGCATACGCAGGCAGCGGTCGAGACGTTAAAAGAAACACTCAGCACCGCACCAATACTTCAATATCCCAACTTAACGAAGCCGTTCGTCGTCACCACCGACGCATCGGACAAGGCAATCGGAGTTATCTTATCACAGGGAAAAGTAGGGGAAGATCTACCAATTTGTTATGCGAGCAGAATGCTAAACAAAGCGGAAAGAAACTACTCAGCAACGGAAAAGGAAATGCTGGCAATAGTTTGGGCTGTACATCAGTTTCGCCCGTACATTTATGGAACGAAATTCACTATCGTTACCGATCATCAACCCCTCACCTGGTTATTTAACGTAAAAGATCCAGGCTCCAGATTAATGCGGTGGAGAATAAAATTAGAAGAATCCACATACAAAATTGAATATAAAGAAGGCAAAAAGAATACAAATGCTGACGCACTGAGTCGCATATACGCAATCACGCGCAGCCAAAACAAAAACACAGATCAGCTGCAAAAAGAAGGGAGAGGAAGGCCGCGAAAAATCAGAGCCGACGCGACTCCATCTTCTTCAACAACACCAGCCTCCTCGGACAATCGGTCCAGCCCTAATCATAATGGCCGACTTGATAATCAGCCGAGTGTGGCTGAAGATAAAAATGGGACGCATATAGTGGACAGCGACGAAGGAGATAGCGAGAGTGAAACCGAACACCTCGACTCCGACGCGACGAACCTATCAGAGAGAGACAGAAAAACAATACTACGAGAGTATCACGACACGCCTCTCGGAGGACACCCCGGAGTAAAAAGAAAGACTCAACGAATTCAAGAAAAGTATCGTTGGCCGGGAATGAAAAAGGGAATAAAAGAATACGTAGCGAAATGCGACAAATGCCAAAAGAATAAAATAACGACACTAAATCGAGCACCGATGATTATCACCGATACTCCAGAAAGAGCATTTGAAAAATGCGCGGTCGATATAGTAGGACCTCTACCCGAAACCGACCGGAGAAATAAATATATTCTAACAGCACAATGTTTATTAACAAAATTTTCCGAAGCAATTCCATTGGAAAATCAGGAGGCACAAGAAGTAGCTAGGGCATTGACCACTCGGATCATTTGCCAGCATAGACCTCCTCAAACCATTCTCTCCGATCAGGGAACAAATTTTCTGAGTGACGTTTTTAAGGAAACGTGCAAATTATTACGCATCAATAAAATTCAAACAACTGCATATCATCCGCAATCAAACGGAGCATTGGAAAGATCACATCGCACTCTGGCAGAATACCTAAAACATTTTGTTCAAGAGGATCAAAGGGATTGGGATTTATGGCTACCATACGCCATGTATACGTACAATACAACACCTCACTCATCTACAGGATTCACCCCGTACGAGTTAAGGTACGGTCAAAAACCTGTTTTACCGATTGCAGTCAAAGAGCCGCCGAGAACCACATACTCGTACGACGACTACGCAGCCGAACTCCGAGAACGACTCCGGGCGACTTGGCAAGTCGCGAGGGAAAAATTAGTGGAAAAAAGGAGAAAATAGCGGAAAAACAATGGGAAACTGCAAAAAACATCGAGTATCGCGTTGGCGATAAAGTACTGCTGCTCGACCCAACAGTTCGTCGAGGCAGATCAGCAAAATTAACACCAAAATGGACAGGACCATTTGAAATAAAAAGCAAGGATTCATCAGTGAACTACAGTATCGGTAAGGGACGCAGAACTGTCTGAGTCCACGTAGAACGGATCAAGCCCTACGTTACCCACTAGCCGACTGCAGTGAGCCTCGCTACAGCTCACGGCACTACAGACAGAAAACCGCTGCTCGGTAACCATTAACTTCACGCTGGACACGACGCAGACGGTAGCGGACAGGCACACGTCCGCGACAACTTCATAGAGCAAGCAATAATCAGATCACATGGACATCTTAACGAAATCAAACACCAAGGGAATTACTAAAATGAATAACAGAGAATGAACGAAAATAATCTAAAATAAATATAATTCAATGGAAACAGGAATGAAAATACAATAAGAAATCAAAATAATGAAACATAATAGGAAAAAAAAGTATACACAAATAAATATCACTAATACACAAATTACACGATAAAACTCGAATTTATTAACATTAATATCGGAGTTCACACAATTATAAATTATGAACCTTAGACTTAATATACTAATCGACGTCATAAGCCGAAAGGACGCCGAGGGGGTGATTCCAGGCCGGATGGTCCCAGTCGGACTCGGGATGAACCTGCCCCCACCTCCCCTCAAACATCCACCGGATGAAACCGGCATCGAAGTCCCAGGTTCCCCAAGGACAGCCGAGATTATCCAAAGACGTGCATTTAGAATACCGGCGGTATTCGGCCTCATCCTCGATGTATGCCTGTAACATCGTAGAAAAACTTAAATAATAATGAGAATAATTACATCAATTGAACGAAAATAAAAGGGGAATTAAAATAAAAATATACCAAATAAAAATGAAGATAAAAAAGGGAAAAGGGACCGTAGAACGACTAAACGAAGGAATAGAATAAATAAACAGAAAAGAGAAATATACAAAAAAAATTATAATAAATTTTTATAAACGACGCTACATAAATATAAATAATAAATAAAATAAAACTTACAATAAATTCGTAGCGTAAGGATAATACCACAAACTCCAACATTTTCGACGACGTAGTGCCACGCCGTCGCTCGGGCATAGGCGGTCCGAATGCAATCCGCTGAAAAGCAGAAAAAACGTATTGAAGCCTACCATGTGGATTAAAATAAAAAATATCGATAATAGATAAATAAACAAACTCACCGAAACCTCCCTTCGCCGAGTCTCAACCAACTCGGCAACCAAGGAATGATAGTAACTATCTATGATTCCGGCCATGATATTGGATTTCGAAATCTACTGCTTTTATACAAATTTTTTACTGAAAATACACGAACGACGTTCGAAGAACAAGTGAACGCGACAAAATTCGCAGTAAATCCAACAGTAACCAGGGAATGCCAAAACGCTAACTCAACAAATTAACCGGAAACTGGGAAAGAGACAGAATATATGGGTCACATTTTTCAAACGGGCCGGGAAAGAAATAACCTACAATACCCACCCAACCCACTTACCGACATCCCGATAAGTTAAATTCTACCCTACCGGCCGACTAGCAACTAACTCAGACAACCCATTACGGGTGTGCGAGCGCAATAGCAGCCGTAGGAGGGATTGAATCCTCGGTAAACAACGAATACCGAATTGACAATTTCAAAACCTCACCAGGAATATACTTCGAGGAAATAGGATCATTATATTTGGTAAAAGGAACCTGGAAACTAGTAATCTACATGGATCTACACTATATGGAAAGAAAAGCAGACGTTTTATTCAGAACATTAGAAACCTTGGAAAAATTATGTGAGAAAACCACAGATGATTCACTGTGTTCCACCGTAGACAGTACCCTAAAACCATTATTAAAGAAAGTCAGCTCCTCAATAACGGCAATATACAACTTCGTAGGCACAGGAGAAAATAGAAACAAAAGAGGACTAATTAACGGTTTAGGAACGGTTATCAAAGCAATAACTGGGAATCTCGATCAAGATGACGCGGAAAAAATAGATAAAAACATTGACGAGATAATAACAAGACAAAAAACCGACGAGGATATGTTAAAAGAAAATGTACAAATTCTGCAATCTACGCTAAGGCTTTACAACGAATCCACTACGGAAATAATAGACATAATGGACAACCTAACGCATATGATAGAAAGAATAAAAAACACGGTAGAAAGTCAATTCTCAATAATAAAAAAGAAACAAATGATAGACGAAAATATAAACGGATTTACAGCGGTAGTTGGAGCTTTTACAAGCGACGTATACCAACTAGCGAACTTCTTAACGGAAATTTACAAGGGAACAATAAACCCTACGGTGATCTCACCTAAACAATTATCTGACTATTTAACAGAAGCAATACCTTATACTCCTAAAGGATTAAACTTCCCAACAAGCATTAAAAGTAGCGAAATGACTAACCTATTAAAAACCGCAGAAATTACTAACTACACAGCAAAACTACGATTTGTTCTAATCATAAAATTTCCTTTGATCGAAAATTCTATGCTAAAAATCAACAAAGTCTACCCACTACCAACAAAAATCAATGAAAATCAGTTCCAATTCATAGAAACTACATCGAAAATAATAATCGTAGATAATTACAAAAGAACGTATTTAACAATGACTGAAGAAGATTTAAACAAAGCGAAAAAAGTCGACAATATCTATTATTACAAATCTAAGCAATCAATGCAAACAATAAGCGACAATACACCAGGCGAAATAGCAATATATTTAGGAAATGATCCCGAAAATTTATCATGTAACCAACGAATTGTAAAATTAGAAAAAACATTAATAATCGCGCTGGAAAAAGAAGGTAAATGGCTATTCGTAGCCCCAAAACCCGAAAATATTAGAATCGATTGTAAAAATAAGTCTACGACACACGAAATAATCCACAATAAAGGATTACTGGCTTTGGACGGAAAATGTTCCGCCACATCAATTAATTTTCAATTGTTTTCTTTAAATGAACTGCGACAAAATGAATTTATAACATATGTACCATTATATAACTTAACAAACGCAATCGGAATGGTAAACGCTAATCACCCTATTTTCAATTACAGCGTACCATCAAGAGTAATTATCATTCCACTAGAAACGAACGCATTAGGAGAAAGAATCGATATCCTTAAGAAAAAACTAGATGAAGAACCAAATATTTGGGCACATCCCTATCACATAATCAGAAATTATTCTATAAGTGCCATTAGCATGACTATGATCATTTTAATAATCATCATATTAACAATTTTCAAAGCTAAACATTGTCAACGAATTCGATTAATACAACAAACTAATGACCCTAGGGAAAAAAAAGGTTGGGACAAGTACATTGATGGTCCCTCGTTTGCTGATAATTCCACCCATAAAAAAAACTTTAAACAAAATTTTTTTTTAATTGTAAAAAAAAATTATTTCATAAAAAAAAATACAGAACAATTCGAAAAAAATTTTACAAATCTTGAAAAAACGTTATGTTAAAAAAAAACTAATCTGCATCTATTTTTTAAAGTGTCAAAAGAATCAAATAACAAGTAAAAAATAATAAACCGAAAAATCGCGCGTGAAATCATTTTGGAAAGCGATGCCTCATTCTTCTTATGAGATTCGAACAGCTAAATCAACTGAAAAAAATTCCATCTAATTTACGTGCGGCATTAAAATTTATTATATTAATTCGAGGCCAAGTATTTTCTAATGAATTGAAAAAAGTTACCATTTGAATTACGTGCAGCACTAAAATTTATGATATCAATCGGTGGACAAGTATTTTATTAGTAACTCCAAATTTTGACATTATTGAATTGTTCTAAGAAGCTTTCAAATCCAAAAGAATCACATGCAAGCTAGTAATTTCTTACTCTATGGTGGCAGAGACTTATAAGAAAATCGATTCTTCTCAGACTTTCAGGATCCTCTGGTATTATTCACAAAATTCGACGTCGATTGGATCGATACAAATTATGTTTAAATATGTGTTAAAAGTACTTGTCCGGCCCATCACTTTCCGTTTAAATTGTTTATCCAAAGAAAAGTCAGAGCTTGTCTAGAACTGATGGATCACAAGCATTCATGCAGAGGGAATTGAGAGAATTATCTTCAAGTAATTTTTACTTAATTGCACTAATTTAATAAAAAACGGAAACAAATTATTCCGCAATATAGAAGGGATATTATTGTGCATCGATAAATGAAAAAAATTGTACATAATGTATATGTTCAAGCTTCCAAAATAACTCTGCAGTTTACATTCGATGCGGGCAATTTTTACTTCCCACTTATTCTTCCAGCGAACGAGTTCCATTCGGAATAAGAACTAACCTATACTATTATTAAAAACATAAAATTAATAATGAATCGCATTTCAACAAACTTTTAACGAGATTCTGCCGTGCCATTTCGTTTTTTTATGATTGATTCTTTATTGAACGAATAGTGATGGGCCGGACAAGTACTTTTAACACATATTTAAACATAATTTGTATCGATCCAATCGACGTCGAATTTTGTGAATAATACCAGAGGATCCTGAAAGTCTGAGAAGAATCGATTTTCTTATAAGTCTCTGCCACCATAGAGTAAGAAATGACTAGCTTGCATGTGATTCTTTTGGATTTGAAAGCTTCTTAGAACAATTCAATAATGTCAAAATTTGGAGTTACTAATAAAATACTTGTCCACCGATTGATATCATAAATTTTAGTGCTGCACGTAATTCAAATGGTAACTTTTTTCAATTCATTAGAAAATACTTGGCCTCGAATTAATATAATAAATTTTAATGCCGCACGTAAATTAGATGGAATTTTTTTCAGTTGATTTAGCTGTTCGAATCTCATAAGAAGAATGAGGCATCGCTTTCCAAAATGATTTCACGCGCGATTTTTCGGTTTATTATTTTTTACTTGTTATTTGATTCTTTTGACACTTTAAAAAATAGATGCAGATTAGTTTTTTTTTAACATAACGTTTTTTCAAGATTTGTAAAATTTTTTTCGAATTGTTCTGTATTTTTTTTTATGAAATAATTTTTTTTTACAATTAAAAAAAAATTTTGTTTAAAGTTTTTTTTATGGGTGGAATTATCAGCAAACGAGGGACCATCAATGTACTTGTCCCAACCTTTTTTTTCCCTAGGGGAAGTTTATGGTTTGATATCACGTCTTTTTTCTCAAAAGATCCTTATTTATGTTCAGATGACTATAAGATTTTAGTTTAAATATCTATGAATTGTTTATAATTTTCGGCGTATAACGTTGGTTTTCACGAAAAAGACCTATTTTTCGTCGACATTATACTGAAAATATTTCGATAGAGGTTTATTCTTGGACTTTGGTTATTTTTCTCTTTGTCTTCTAATATGTTTCGTCCATTGGGAACTCAAGAGCATGGAGCAATGCGTGTTGCGGGCCGAGATATGATTTTCGGCTGATAACGTTAGGAAAAATAAAGGAAAAGAGGAAAGATAGATCAAATTCAAGACACAACAAATCCAACGGAATTGGCCCTTTTTAAATGTTGCTTTTGCATTCTGAATCTAGACATTTTCGTGTCATTCAAAACGTGTCCCCGATGAAATATATTTCCAAAGTTTGCAAGTGACCGCTGAGATCCAATTATCTACAGTTTGATAGTTGCTGAAAAAAGGCACCCGGAAACATTTATTATGTCAGAACTCAAAGAAGCAAAAAAAACTGAGCGTACTTAATTCAACAGGAGCAACGGAATTCAAAGACGTTTAAAGTATCTGCATTGGTTTTGGAGAAAAACAATTTCGGGAGAATTCAGGAATGAATTTAAAAGTTTAAAAACTCAGAATAAAATAGAAAACGGAAAATTTAGGAATTTAGAAAAGCTGAAGACGTTTGTGATGAATTTTTGAGATTACATGTTACGGTTGGAGTAAAAAATTTAAATGATTGGCACACATGCTGCGACACAAAAATATGAAAGTTTGGAGGTATTCGCTTCATACCGCAGTAATACAAACTTCAGTAGTATTTAAAAAGAAATACTTTAAAACTTGCTAAACCAAGTTCTATTACTCATTCTCATAATCAAAGATAGGGGGTGATACTTAACACACATATTTATGCACAGAAATTTCAGAGTTCGCAGGTTCCGCTGCGATTCAATGTATCTGCGCAATAAATTTTGAAGACAGCAATTTAAAATCTATCGATAAATGAGCAACTAAAGACTTCTGTGATGAGTTTTTTACTTCATATATATGGGTCATTCCATACCAAATCGACAAATTTTTTTCCCGACCCCCTTCGATTTCGCTAAAAATTTTCTATCTTTTTCTACTCCCCGAAACACATTTTTCAGGATGTTTTCAGATCTTTTTACTAAATACGGAAAAAGTTATGGATTTTTGAAAAAAAGCGCTCTTTTTTTTTCAAATTGCTATAACTTCTTTTAGAAATTGAGCTATCAGAATCGCACCATATAAGAAATTTTTGTTTTTTAATGTAGTTTAAAAAAAAAAATATGAAAAGAATTTCAGAATCCCGGATATAAGGAATGTTTTAGTTTTTTTGAAAAAACCGTCATTTTTTCAAAGTCCGACCATTTTAATTTTAATTTTTTTTTGCTCAAAAAATACTTTAATCAATACTGCAGTAATCCCCGCCTATTTCAAGATGTGCCGACTATTGCTTCTTATTTATTTTTTAGTTGAAAAAATTTTTTTCCGAAATTTGGCTTATTTTACGTAACTTTATCATGAAATTTTTTTGGCTTCTTTGCGGAACTTCAGCAGTTAAAATATTAAATTTTATTCGAAAATTTTCAGTAGTTATCGTTTAAAAAATTATTAACTTATGTTTCCAGCCCAACGTCTAAATGAATAAATGATATTTTAATACCAGAAACATAATTTTTGTATAGGTTTAAATAAATTTATTAATATTAGGAATGTAACATGTACTACACTTTAATATTTAATTACATCTCATTTTATTTCTTTTTATTTGATGATTGTCTTCTTCTTTTGACTGTACTGTGATTTAAATAACTCTCTGAAACAGAAAATGCCCTAACTTCTACCATATAATTCTCCAACGGCATAATTTTATGAATTTTTTGTGTCGCTGGTATTGTTTTCGCATTTTTGAAACGATCTTCTAATTTCTCTTTCATCAAATTGTAGGCTTCAATTGTTGAGAATCGAACATTTATGTTCGCCGAATTTTTTGACGCCCATTCGAAGAATTGGATTGGAGTTAATATTTGCTGGTCTGGTGGCAACTGTAGACTTGCTCGCGAGGCCTCTCTTTTAATTTTCCCACCGACACCGTCACAAGGCCCTTTGCCGTGCGCTGTTGCAAAAAAATTCCATTCGACCGGAACACCAAATTCTTTATAATAATATGATAAATTACTGAAATGTTTGTAATTTTTGTACTGCTGAGGTGCACCATCCGAAAAGAAAAATACTTTAGTGACTGATGACGAAAGAGATTTAATAAAATCGAAAATAATCCCAGAATAAACGTGAACAGCAATAGAATCATGGTTTAGGCAATCCGAAATGATAACCATACTTTGATGGATAAGTTGATTATTAACTTTATAATAAATAACGACTGTGTAAACTGTTGCTTGATCATTGTTCCAGTGGAATCCTGGTGCAGCATCTTGAACAACAAAAGCATAATTTTCAGCAAAGTCAACGATCACTATAAATTCGTTCTCCGTTATAGATTCTTTTAGTGCTCTTAAATAAGCCGCTTGTTGTTTTGCAATAAAATTATGTGGTAATAGAGCAACAAGTTTTTCACAAAAGTCTTCAACAAAATCCGAAGCACTTTTAATGGTTGTTTCAAGAGTCACTTTCAGGGTAGACACCCATTGTTTGTAACGAACTTCATCAATCGCATGATTATCCATCTCTGCTAGTATTAATTGTTTTATGTCTTCAATGCCTGGACAATTGGCACATGTATTAAAATAACACTCAGTCGTTGGATTTTCACATACAATTGCACGTAAACAGTCGTTATAAGTTGTCAATGGCAAATTTGAGCCTTCAGTTAATCGACATAACTTACTACCTAAAATCATGAGCTTGACGTTCTGATGAATTGAGCAAACGCAAACTGTGTGAGTACCAGATCCACCAGCTAGAATACAGTGTTTTGGTCGTAAAGATGCGAATGAAGAAAATCCAATTTTAACTTTGGGAAATCTTAATTTGAAAATCTTATATAACTCTTTCAAATTACAAAGTATTAAACGTTTTTGCGTATGAACTTTTGCACCATCATTGTTACGCAATGAAACGAAATCTTTTTTCCCTGGCATGAGACTGCTCATTTCATCGTCGTTGTAAAAATTTATAACAACCGATGACGCTTCAGCAGATAATCCATGGCCTGAAAAATTCAATTTTATGCATAAATTAATGAATATTTACTCATTGGTGTTTCTAAAAAAAAAGGAATTTGTAACTCAATATCTAACCCAATTTTTTTTCAGGTATTGATAACACTCCTTTCTCAACAGATAACTTTCTTGCCAATCGTGCCGTGTACGTAGTGGCACCCATTACTTCAACAATTTTGTCAATGCTCCAACTTGACGGCATGAGAGTTAAAATTTGTAAACGTAAAGAGTTACTCGCATCAATATCATGAAATTTATCTTTCAATTTTTTAATAATTTCAGCAGCGTCTGTATCACTGCATTGGAATTCCACATCATTTTCAACTCCTAATGCTTTTCTCAAATTATGAGCAACCCGAGTGACTTTATTGTTCAGATATGTATCATCATCTTGTCTTCTAGTAAGCAGCGGAGATTGGTTTAACAAAAGTAAAGCTTCATTTATTGTTGGACGAGTTATTTCCAAACTAAGCACAGATAAAGATGAACTACTTTGCTGAATGAGAGATTCTCCGACACTTGTTGATGGCTCTAAAGAAAACACATAAAAAACATAAATAAAAACACAACAATAATAAAATACAGAAACGTATAAAAGCTCATCAGATACCTGTCAGCTTATCGCTTTCGGAATCGATAACTTGTATAGATCCGCTTGCAATATTTTGATAATTTTCAGAGTGCTCATTGTTTTCACTATCATCACTTTCATTAGAAATATTATCAGCGCAATGTTGGAGTAACATTTTATAACATTTACTGCATATTCGATCATCACTCGACAAATTGTATCGAAGTGCTAAATGCTCAGGTATATTTCGCAAAGATACTTTTATCCTATGTTTATCCAAATTGAATGGATTACAACACCGATCGTAAAACTTTGGCATCGTAATCGCTCATAAACAAAAAATAAATTAAAAGTATTTTTTGTCGAATAATAAATATTTTATTTAGCAATATTAAATCTGCGTGACACGATGATGACATAAACAGTGTAATTATTCTTAAAACATAACCTTAGTTTTATTTATAGAAAATAGAGATGATTTCCCCTTTACCGACAATCGACAGTTGATAAATCACCGCGTATTATTAGCTGTGGGTAACTTTTAAGCCCGCTTAATTTTTGAAATTTTTCCATCGTATTACGAGTAAAAAACAATGATTATTCTAATTTTTGAAAAAGAATAACAATTTTTTAAACGATAACTACTGAAAATTTTCGAATAAAATTTAATATTTTAACTGCTGAAGTTTCACAAAGAAGCCAAAAAAATTTCATGATAAAGTTACGTAAAATAAGCCAAATTTCGGAAAAAAATTTTTTTCAACTAAAAAAATAAATAAGAAGCAATTGTCGGCACATCTTGAAATAGGCGGGGATTATTGCAGTATTGATTAAAGTATTTTTTGAGCAAAAAAAAATTAAAATTAAAATGGTCGGACTTTGAAAAAATGACGGTTTTTTCAAAAAACTAAAACATTCCTTATATCCGGGATTCTGAAATTCTTTTCATATTTTTTTTTAAAAACTACATTAAAAAACAAAAATTCCTTATACGGTGCGATTCTGATAGCTCAATTTCTAAAACAAGTTATAGCAATTTGAAAAAAAAGAGTGCTTTTTTTCAAAAATCCATAACTTTTTCCGTATTTAGTAAAAAGATCTGAAAACATCCTGAAAAATGTGTTTCGGGGAGTAGAAAAAGATAGAAAATTTTTAGCGAAATCGAAGGTGGTCGGGAAAAAAATTTGTCGATTTGGTATGGAATGACCCATATGTTACAGTTAGTTTTAAAAAGTAAAATGAGTGGCACAGTATATCAATTTTATAATTCGCAGATTTTTGCTGTATTTCAATAATCCAAATCTATAGTATTATAGAGAAAAGTTGGCAAAAGTCATGATGTTACGTTGAAATGACATAGCGAACATTGTATTCAGAAATTCTGTATGTTCCCATGGATGTTAGCAGGCATTATATTTGATCGCATCCAAAACGGAGCAACTGTAGACTTAGTGTAATGAATCTTTTCACTAATAATTCCACATTTGTAGTTTGCAAAGTGGGAATACTCAACATACATGTCATTTCATAAGTATTGTTGTCAAAATTTGTGTTTGCCTACTGCATTCCAAAGATTCGACTTTTCATATGATCAGCAAACAAAGCATCCAAAGACTTTTTGGAATAAGTTTCAAAATTTGTTACTCGACAGACCAGGTGGAAAAAGAATAACTACACTTATATCAAGACCAGAAACTGTTTTGAGAATCTGATGTACAAAATGTGAGATTGATGATCATAGCTGGAAACCTCTTGAATCACGTTACTACAATCAGCATGAAGAAATAGTAGAAAATCATAGGACACATATTAAGCAATTAATTAATTATACGTATCGATCCGCTGCAAACCAACGGAGTGAAAACAAGGATCGGAGAGGGCAGAGCCAAACTGAATATAAAGCAAAATATGGGAAACATGAGAAATAAATTAGAAACATAGAAAAAAGACTCAGAACCAGGAAAAAAATTCTATAGAAATAATAAACGAAAAATTGAAAAGTTCAAAAAAATTCAACAAAAATAAAAAATAATCGAAAAAAATTCTGTAAAGAAAAATAAAAAATTTTCAAAAAAATTCATAAATATTGGACAAATTGAAAAATGTACTATCCAAGTTACATGCAGTATAAAAATGTATGATATCAATTGGAGGCCAAGTTTTTATTGATAATTTGGAATATTTATCGAACAAATCGGAAACTTTAATTGAAATTCATGATAATTATTTTCAAGAAAAAAGTTAATGAAAAAAAGTCATAACGGAAGTTACGTGCAGTTCTAAAATGTATTATATCAATTCGAGGTCAAGTATTTATCAGTTATTCGAAATATAATCTCCGGCGACCAATGAGCGTTGAGAATCCTTGTGGGGCTCACAACGTTTTATCAAAATTACTAAAAAAATAATGAAAATAAAATCATTAAAAATTCACATGAAAGTCATTCGTTACTTCAACAAGGTACACACTTTAAAGAATCGATTCCCCTCCGACTTTCACGATCTCCTGGTATTATTCACAACATTCAACTTCGATTGGATCGGTACAAATTATGTTCAAATACGTCTTAAACGTACTTGTCCGGCCCATCACTTTTTATTCAAATTGCTCATTCGAAAACAAATTAGGGCTGTTCTATAATGACAAATATAATAAAATGGATAGAAATAAAAATAATATCTCCAAGTAATTTGAACTTGATTGTTCGCAAGTTCGTATAGCAATATCCACTTCTGATTTTCTTCAGTGAACACATACCATTCGGTAAGAACCAATGAAAATGAGAAATAATCAGGCACATTACTAGAAATTTTCGAACCTACTCAGCCATGAAATGTTTTTTTTTCTATAGTCACGTACACATTTTGATAAATATCACTAGTCGAGTACGACACGTGGATTCCTGGAATTTGGAGAAAAATGATTTTGTTGTGAATTATGACTCCATATAATATAAATAGATTAATCAACTTCATCTTTCATTTTCGTTTCATTTTGACTAGAGTGATTCGAAGAAAAATTATTTTCTCGGGAATTACTGTTCGTTAATATTAACACATGCATTAACTTCGTCTTTGATTTGTTTTCGAATGAGCAATTTGAATAAAAAGTGATGGGCCGGACAAGTACGTTTAAGACGTATTTGAACATAATTTGTACCGATCCAATCGAAGTTGAATGTTGTGAATAATACCAGGAGATCGTGAAAGTCGGAGGGGAATCGATTCTTTAAAGTGTGTACCTTGTTGAAGTAACGAATGACTTTCATGTGAATTTTTAATGATTTTATTTTCATTATTTTTTTAGTAATTTTGATAAAACGTTGTGAGTCCGACAAGGATTCTCAACGCTCATTGGTCGCCGGAGATTATATTTCGAATAACTGATAAATACTTGACCTCGAATTGATATAATACATTTTAGAACTGCACGTAACTTCCGTTATGACTTTTTTTCATTAACTTTTTTCTTGAAAATAATTATCATGAATTTCAATTAAAGTTTCCGATTTGTTCGATAAATATTCCAAATTATCAATAAAAACTTGGCCTCCAATTGATATCATACATTTTTATACTGCATGTAACTTGGATAGTACATTTTTCAATTTGTCCAATATTTATGAATTTTTTTGAAAATTTTTTATTTTTCTTTACAGAATTTTTTTCGATTATTTTTTATTTTTGTTGAATTTTTTTGAACTTTTCAATTTTTCGTTTATTATTTCTATAGAATTTTTTTCCTGGTTCTGAGTCTTTTTTCTATGTCATCCAGAAACAAGAGACCATCAATGTACTTGTCCCAACCTTTTTTTCCCTAGGGGAAGTTTATGGTTTGATATCACGCCTTTTTTCTCAAAAGTTCCTCATTTATGTTATGACGGTTATAGGATTTTAGTATAAATTTCTATGAATTATTTGCTTAGTATATTTTTATAGATTTCATTCTCATACGAACAATTTTTATGGGATAATCTTTTTCATGAAATTATCAGCAAGTAAGGGACCATAAATGTACTTTTCCCAATCTTATTTTCCCTCGGTATGATGTTCGGCTTATAAAGTTGGTTTCCACCATAAAAGACTAATTTTTCGTAAAAATTGTAGTGAAAATATTTCGTCACAAGACTGCCCTTGAACTTTGGCGATTTTTTTCCTTATACTCTAATATGTTATGCCTATTAGGAACTCAACAGCATGGAGGAATCCGGGATGATAGGCCCGGGAAATGAATTTCGGTTTATAATGTTAGTTTCCACGTAAAAGACCAATTTTTCTTCAAAATTGGACTGAAAATATTTCGGCACTGGTTTGGTCTTGGACTTTGGTGATTTTTCTCCTTGTCTTCTAATATGTTTTGTCTATTGGGAACCCAAGAGCATGAAGAAATGCGTGTTGTGGGCCGTAATATGATTTTCGGCTTATAACGTTGGTTTCCACGAAATAAGATCTATTTTTCGTAAAAATTGTACTGGAAATATTTCGTCACCGGTCTGTCCTTGGCCTTTGGCGATTTTTTCCAAGTCTTCATACCAAGAAACAACTGACGTAAAGATTTCCTTAATAGAACAGATTTCATTTATGCCTTTTCTTCAAAATTCAAATGAAAGATAGATCAAATTCAAGACACAAAAAATCCAACAGATTTGCCCTCTTTGAATGTCGCTTTTGCATTCTGAATCTAGAGATTTCATTTCATCCAAAATGTGCCCCCAATGAAATATATTTCCAAAGTTTGCAAGTGGCCGCTGAGATCCAATTATCCACAGTTTGATAGTTGCTGAAAAAAAGTACCCGAAAACTTCTAACATTTATTATGCCAGAACTCAAAGCAGCAAAAAAAACTAAGCGAACTTAATTCAACAGAGCAACAGAATTCAAAGACGTTTAAGGTACCTGCATTGGTTTTGGAGGAAAACCATTTCAGGACAATTCAGAAATGAATTTAGAAATTCGAAAACTCCCAATGGAGTAGAAAAAGGAAAATTGAAGTATTTAGAAAAGCGGAAGACTTTTGTGATAAATTTTCTAGATTACATGATACGGTTGGAGGAAATGATTTGAATGATTGGCACACATGCTGCAACACAGAAATATCAAAGTTTGGAAGTATTCGCTGTATATCAGTCATACAAACTTCAATACTATTTGAAAAGGAACACTTAAAACCTTGCCGAACCAAGTTCCATTACATATTACCATAATCAAAGATAAGGGGTGATCCGTCGCATATATATTTATCCACAGAAATTTCAGAGTCAATGTATTCGCAATGCGCAAAGCGCAATGAGCTTCGAAGACAGCAATTTCAAATCTATCCATAAATGAGCAACTGAAGACTTTTATAATCAATTTTTTACTTCATATATATGTTAGAGTTAGAGTCAAAATGTAAAATGAATGGCACAGTATTTAAATTGTATAGTTTGCAGATTTTTGCAGTATTTCAATGATCCGAATTTACAGCATTATAATGAAAAGTTGTCAAAAGTCATGATGTTACATTAAAATGACATAGCGCACATTGCATTCAGCAATTCTGTAAGTTTCTGGGGATGTTGGTAGGCATTATATTTGATCGCATCCAAAACTGAGCAACAGTAGACTTATTCGAATGAATTTTTTTTATAATAATTCCATATTTGTAGTTTGAAAAGTGGAAATACTCAACATACATGTCATTCCATAAGTTTTGTTATCAAAATTTGTGTTTGCATACAGCATTCCCAAGATACGACTTTTCATATCATCAGCAAAATAAGCATCCAAAGACTTTTTGGAAGAAGTTTCAAAATTTATTACTCGACAGACCAGGTGGAAAAAGTATAACAACACTTATATCAACACCAGAAACTGTTTTAAGAATCTGATATACAAAATGTGCGATTGATGATCATAGTCGGAAACCACTTGAATCAGCATGAAGAAATAGTAGAAAATTATAGGACACATATTAGGCAACCAATTAATACTATGTATCGATCCGCTGCAAACCGATGGAGTCAAAACAAGGATCGGAAAGAGCAGAGCCAAACTCAATAGGAAGCAAAATGTGGGAATATTCAAAAATACCGATGACACAAGAAATAAATTAGAAAACATTTATTCGATTGGAGTTTCTTACATTATATATACTAACAGTTCCGTGTGTTCTTGTTTTATTAATTATCAACCATAATATTTCAGATCGCAAAAAGAAAATTTGACGTTATAGGTTGACGAACATTTTTTCTTACAACTTCCAGACCTATTTTTGATAAACTGATTTGCCTTATTTATATTATTCACTAACTATGCGAACGTTTGCTACATTTGTCCCACACTTCGTAACGTCAAACCCCGGCCGGTTCGTTACCACACAGCTATCAAAGGAAACTCGTATATATGACCTACATTATTACACATGATATGTAATCACGCAACTGATGATATATTTACACTGGACAATATTCCGCGAACTCTGGTTTAATTGAAAGATTATCTCAGTTGACACTTATTTCCAATCGAACGAAATAATGAAATCTTGAAAAGTTTCGTTGACATATATGAATCGCGCATTTTTTTATATGTTTTATTTGCACACACAGATCACAGTCTACATTTACGCGGCCGCTTTTATACCGGTTTAGTATACCACAAGTTTTAACAAAATATACATTAACCAATTTTCACTAACCATTTTCATTTATTAATTAGAGTCCGCACACAACAGCACTTTGGGGATCATAACCTCACCTGTCAAAATGACGTTCAGTACGAAAACAAGTCTCGGGTGGTTTCGGATGTGCGTATCGATGTATTGATATCATATAACCTATTTACAAATGATATATGATAAACTTATTTTCAGTCAAACGAATTAATGAAATCTTAAAAAGTTTCGTCGACATGCACCGCGTATTTTTTTATTTTATTCTTTTTCACACACAGACCACAGACTACATTTACGCGACTGCTTTTATACCGGTTTAGTTTAGCATTCCACAGGTTTTAGTACTATGCACTTCGTTAGATGACGAAAGTTTTTTTTATTTATCCCACACGCATTTCATAATGTCAAAACTCCGTTTTTTTATACGATGATCGAAAACTGACGCGTGGTTTATATATATATATATAATATAATATCCATCTGAGCGCGGTCGGGGTACGACTCAAAAGTTAGAAGGCCTAAAATGGTGAACAGGCATTCTGTATAACGCATATATAGATATACAGAGTGCCTGTTCGCTATTTTAGGCCTTCTAACACTTGAGCCTCACCCGCGGTCGGCCTAGCAGCTGGAGGAGCCGACATCGTTGAGCCAATCAGAATGCGTAGAGGCAACAACTCTACTACCACTAACTACGTCAAAACGCGTATACGTATACGTCGAACTCGTGATGTGTCAGTAACTTTTGCATAATCTTGAGCCCGTGCAAAGTTTTTTCTCAGCCATTACGCCACCGATCGTGTTGATTTTGGGCGCAATCGAAAGAGAATTTCTTAATTAGCTGAAAGTTCAATTTTCAAAGCCTCAGATGACTCATAACTTCGGTAATTCAAAAAAATCACTTGCCAATTTTACCCCCACCACGGCGAATCGTTTTATTCAGAGAAAGTATACTCGGCGAGAGCCTCGGGCCAGCAGACGACAGGGCTGTCAATGTACTTGTCCCGAGACTCTACCGAGTCTCTTGATACATTTATTCAATTAAAGTTTACAACATCATTCTAACAGTTCTGTGTGTTTTTGTTGTATTTATTCATATATATAATCTGACGCCTTCATATATATAACCTAGCCTACTGACGATATATTTACACTGGACAATATTTCTCGCACTCTGTTTTAATTGAAAGATTATTTTAGTTAACGCTTATTTCCAGTCGAACAAAATCATGAAATCTTGAAGTTTTCGTTGACATATGCATCGCGCATTTTTTATATCCTTTTTCGCACACATATCACAGACTACATTTACGCGGCCGCTTTGATACTGGTTTAGTATATCACAAAATTTAACGAAATAAATAGTAATATGCACTTCGTTAGATGACGAAAATTATTTTTAGTTATCCCGCACGCACTTCGTAACATCATAACCCCAAACGTCAACATGACGTTAAACTTCGGCTGGTGACTTTCGAGCTCTCGGCATGTGACGTCAGTCCGCGACACCGCCGCGAAGTTAGACCGAGGGACATGAGGCCTTTGATGGTATTATATACAGACATGTCAAATTTCTAAATGTGTTAGTAACTTTTGCATAATCTTGAGCCTGTGCAAAGTTTTTTCTCAGCAATTACGCTACTGATCGTGTTGGTTTCGGGCTCATTCGAAAGAGATTTTGAAATTTAGTCTCCAAACTAATTTTCGCTTAACAAAACATCTCTTGAGCTCCGCAATGCCAGAAAATGACATGCCAGTTTTACCCCCACCACCGCGAATCGTTTTATTCAGAGAAAAGATAGTCTCGGCGAGAGCCTCAGGCCAGCAGACGACAGGGCTGTCACTGTACTTGTCCCGAGACTCTACCGAGTCTCTTGATATCGAACTAGCCCCGACGTTCGTGGCAAGACCAAAAATTATAGAAGAACTCGCATCTGAATCTACTAACGACAAAATTGTCATCAGAAAAGCAAAATCGAAAAACGCAAACAAAAATGGCTCATTGTAACCTCAAAAAAAAAAAAACTTACATTAAACAGGGAACTATATAGAAAAAAGGAACTAGAAAACAAACATAACTACAAAATGATTCAAATTTAATTATTTTATTCCGTGCGAAAAAGTAGCCGAAATAAATTTCGTCTCCCGAAGGGGGGAGGGATGTTGTGCCCGTACATCGCACTCCTAAAATAAAGAGTATATAAATTAAGCGTTCTCAGCATAAATGCATCGACGGCGAAATATCGACGTTCCCGAACGAGCGCATCGACCCTCGATGTCATCACCGAAACTTCGAGAAAGAATATCACGCCATATTGTCGCGAGAGGGGGAAAAACCCCCAAGTCTATAAATTTACCAACTAACCAAAATTCGACAGTCTTTGACGAGAATTGTAACGATTGGTCTCGAGGCAATAAAACTTCGAATTTGTAACTTCTTAAATAAACCTATTGTTGACTTGTTGTAAAAGTATCGAGTCGGAGTTCAGCTCTTTTGGCCTAAATCCCTTAAATACTCGTCCTTGATAACTCGTCCCTTTGCGACGGTCTTCGCGGACACAACACCATAATATAGTTAACAATTTCTATATATGAATATTTCCCGCTATACTTGACAATTTATATAAATATGTGCTTTCCTATGAACCTGGAATCTGGAAATACAACATTATTCCGGACGACCATATTCATTTTATTAGTCCGGTTACATTATTTTCTGTTTTTGCATCTGAACGAACAAATGTATGTTATTCGTCCGGGTTCATGGC
Organism: Venturia canescens; assembly: GCF_019457755.1. NCBI lineage: Eukaryota > Metazoa > Arthropoda > Insecta > Hymenoptera > Ichneumonidae > Venturia > Venturia canescens. Next base: position 3,531,534 of record NC_057430.1, read on the forward strand.
AGTATAGCGCATAACATGAATGATAAAAGCTACGCTATACGCGCCCGCTTGAAGCAAATATTAATGATGCTTGGCAACGAATAAACAAAATCATGCCAACGAATACAGGCTTCACATTCATATATCGAAATGTTAAAGGATCACCGGCCGCAAAAATATCGTCAGAGCGCACTGAAGTTAGTCGAGTTAGCCGGCCACGAAAAATGCTCTTCCCGGCCTGAAATGCGGCCGGAAAGTGCGTACTTTCGGCTAGGGGAGCAAGAAAAGCAATTTTCCAGTCATTATTCAACGCTGGATAGTGTAATTACAAAGATTACAAAATTGAGTGACGACCCTGCGGAAATAAAGCGAATTTATAATACATAATTAACTAGCAGATAATCGAAATCTACTCTACTTTATCTATTCAGTTTTGTTCTTGTTTTTTCACACAATCGAGGTTTGATTTGTTCATCTGTTTATTTGTATCTTCGAGATTCGGATCATTTGTTCGCTCTGTTTCGCTTGTCGGAGGACTGTTTTATTTGTCTGCTTGTTTCTTCGTCTATATCTAAACAGAAGCTAAAAATGAACCCCGTTATTGTTTGTTCGTTTGGGCTTGTATTAATTTGTTTGCTTCTTTGAGAATATGATCATTTGTTTACTTTTCAGGTTGAAAGGATGATGAAGACATCGATTTGACGTTATATTAAAAAATGGAGTACTGTAGTTCGATTGTGTTTTGTATTGAATGACGAGAGACTCATGGTGGCATTATTTTTTAACAATGAAAATTTGTATATCTCAATGCACCAAAACTTTCACAATCATATGATTATTGAAATTATCGGATAAAATTTACTAATCCTCTTTCTTTTGATTATTTTCTTAGTGGTTACTATATTCATTTTTCACTTCATGTGGCTATATTCAAAGATATATTTTTTTTTCATTCCAGGTAGAACAAGGCCTAAAACTTTATCGAGCGCATAAACAGCAGGCAGCTGTACGTAAATGGAGAGGTGCATTAAAGAGTATCCGTCAACGTGAGGATAAGTTCACACTTTTAGGATACCTTTATCAGGCATACATGGACTGGGGTAAATATAGGTGAGTATAAGAACAACATTTTTATTTTCAAAATCAATGCAATTGTCGAGACAATTAGCAACGAGGTGCATCAACGATGCACATGCGTTTTTGTCAAGCATACGTCACCCTCTCTCTCTCTCTCTCTCTCTCTCTCTCTCTCTCTCTCTCTCTCTCTCTCTCTCTCTCTCTCTTTCATGCGCTTTAATATATTCCGAAGTTTATTTTCAAAAACATATTCATGATCTGCAGATATTTTTTATTTTTTTCGCTCTTCTGCTGAGTGAGATTTCCAGATTCTAAAATGGGCGTGGGGAGAAAAAAAATTTTGCTTGGAACGCGTAACTTCTGCCAAAACATCTTACCACCAAAAAACTGAACTGAAATGTCCCAGCCGAAAACATCTCTTTGGAATCAAGAGACGCGGTAGCGGCTCGACGCCAAGTATTAAAAAAAAAACGAAAGTGTAAAAGAAAAGTCAGCGCGAGCCCTGCCGCACTCTTATATACGCGAATATGTCGATTTATCACGTCATAACGTTTTTCAAACCGTTCTCACGGATAAACCATTGTAGTTAAAAATCTGAAAATTAGTGATAATTTTTTCGATTTTTCTCTTTCAATTGATCCTTATTGCAAGTAAATCCGTTTACTCAATCCCGAAATATGATGATTTAAGCAATTAAAATCGAATGTTTCGGTACGCTCTAGTCGCTTGGAGTCAGAAAGACTTAAGTAGCGTTTGTTTATCTTTGGACATACGTCCTTTGCACGTAACGTTACTTTTGTCCCGTTTCATTTCGCTCAGTCCACTGAACGCGATATCCCCTCTACTCGCGCCCGATCGAGCGCGAGAGACAGCGCGCGAAGACTCGTTCCCTCTCTCTCCCACTCGTCGTAGCGTGGCGAGACATCTATACGCATATCCAAAAATGTTCTCACGTTCTTTTTAATGCTACTGCACCGCTGGTTTAGATATTTGGATGCAACAAGGCGCATTTTGAAGAGAAGACATTTAGCTTTACTTTGGTGTATTCGAAAAGTCTCTACGACTTTCATTACGGGTACTACATCGTTTCAACAAACATTAATATTTTCGTTCGTTTGATTTCTTTTTCAACTGGGGCGCAAGTTCAGATAAAACAATTTGTCTCCTCAATTTTCGATATATTTTTTTATTTTTATTTTTCAGCGGAACCTCGAGTACATTGATTGTGGTAACTGTAGTAAAACAATGGGGTTTTTTGGAAAATTCGGAGAGAAAAAATTTTACTGCTTCAATTCCAATACATTCAAATTTTATCAGATTTTTTTGCTAATTTTTGTCAACCAAAAATTTCTACATGGTACGGTAATAAATTGATCTGGAATTTTCGAGAACTATGGAGCCGTATTAGAATATACAGAGTGGAAAAAATTTCATTTTTACTTTTGATTTTTTATTATTAACCGGTTGACTAGTAAGCTTTTTTTTCTGGTTTTCGTGCCAAAACTGGCACGAGTCAATAAATTACCGAAATACATGAAAATTTGTTTCTTGGGATTTTCGAGGTTGCTGATTTCATTCCCAATCTTAATTTTCATGTAGCTACCTTCGAAAAGGATGAAAATAAGGGTTGAAAGAGAATATTTCTGATTTGCTAGCGGTATGTTTTTATGTTATATTACATGGAAAATCCAAATTTTTTAGGATGAAAATGAATAAAATTCACTATCCCCGAGGGGGTGAAAAATGAGGGTTAGAGGTAAAATTTTCAGATTTTTCAATGGGAAATTTTTGCGTTATATTACATAAAAAATGTTTGTTTTTGAGGGTACCAGATTCTTTCATCGAAGTAAAATAAAATTCGCTACCTGCGAAAGGGTGAAAAATAAGGTTTGGGGATGAAATTTTTAGATTTCTTAATAGGGAGTTTTTGTGCTATATTACATGAAAATTCTGAGTTTTTTAGAACACTAGACTCTTCTATTGAAATGCACCCCCAACCCTCATTTTTCACGCCTTGGCAGATCGGGAGTTTTGGTTTATTTCGATAAAGGACGTTCATGCTCTACAAAAAACATACAGTTTCTATGTGGAAAAGCATAGAATTTCTCAAGGAAAAATCTGGAAATTTCACCCTCAAACCTTATTTTTCACCCCTTAGGGAATAGTGATTTTTTTTTCATTTCAATAAAAGAGTTTCGTGTCCTAAAAAACTTGCAATTTTCATGTAATGTAAAAAACTTTCACATTGAAAAATCTGAAAATTTCACCCCCAACTCTTTTTTTTCATCCTTTCGCGGGTGGTGAATTTTATTTTATTTCGATAAAAGAATCTGGTATCCTCAAAAACGAATACTTTTTATGTAATATAGCATAAAAACTTCCCATTGAAAAATCTGAAAATTTCACCCCAACCCTTATTTTTAATTTCTTCGGGGATAGTGAATTTAGTTCTATTTCGACAAAAGAGTCTAGTGTGGAACTTGGAATTTTCGGGTAATATCGCAAAATAACTTTCCATTGAAAAATCTAACAATGTTAGCCTTAACGCTCGATTTTCACCTCTTTCAAGGTGAAAATTAAGCCCGGAAGTCGATTCGGCAACACAAAAAATTCTTGTAAACCCTTTTTCATCCCAATCGGTTGAAAATTTAAAACAAGATTTCAATATGTACGCATATCATACATTATTACCAGAACTAATCCGACTTTTTTTGTATATACCAGTCAACAGGTTATTCGCTCCGTGCGCGTAAAGTAGTGCGCTCGCACTACTTTGAAAGTGCGAGCGTGTGTCGTGTATACGTGTTCCCCCAAAAACGCCGGAGTTCCATTTACGGTGGTGCTGGCAGTATGCGTGAATACACTAATACTATTAGTGCAATAGTATTAGATTTTTGGCTCCGCCCACGTACACAGAACGAATACGTGGTATGAGATGCCAATGCTCGTTTTTTTAAAAACTTGTGAATTTCGTGAATTGTGAAAAAAAGTGCTGTACACCAAAGGTAGTTTCTTTGATATGAGACAAACATTTTATGAGTACTTTTTACACAATTCACAGTATTTTTTCTATGAGTTTCTCAAGAATGCATTTCAGTGTTTCGTGCCATGTCTTATTATAAAGAAATCGATCAATAAAAAATTCAAAAGCAAAAATGACACTTTTTCTACGTTGAATATTCTAATACGACTTCATGATTCTCGAAAAACCTAGATCAATCTATAACTGTTTGAAGTAAAAAATTAAAAAAATCTGATATCATTCCCATGAGCTGAAATTGAATAAAAGGTAAAACTTTTCCTTCAAATTTCATTAAAAAACCTCATTGTTTCAGAGTTACGACAATCGAGGTACTTGAAGTTTCACTGAAAATTGCATGGCGGAAAATGTTAAACAAAATTTAGTGAATAAACAATCGCTGACGCGACTCTTTTTACGCTTGAAATATCGTGTGAAATTTAATATTTCTCGCGATACGCGGGAATTTTCAAAATTTTTCTTTTGCTAAAAACGCGATGATTGAGCGAAAAAATCGTTTCCAATAAAAAAATTGAATCTAAAACCTCAACTTTTGAGGATTCGCTCGTAGAATTGAGGAGAAAAAATTTCATGTGAAAACGCGGTCCAATTGAAAGGGGAATCCAACAAACGAAAAATCAACGTCTTTCGAAATGACGTAACACCCGTAAAAAGGGTCGTAATGACTTTTCGAATAAACCAAAGTAAACCAAAATAAAACAAAGTAAGCTCTTCCCTTTAAAATGCTCCTTCTTGCATCCGAGATCTAAACCAGTGGCCTAGTAGAAGAAAAAAGAGCGCGGAACATTTTTGGTCTTTTATTCGGAAATTTTTCCTCGGTAGTGAAAACACTTGAAAAAAAGTAAAAAAAAAAGCGCGACAAATATTGAAAGACCGCAACCTTAGTTTTGGATGATCTTCACATATTATCATTGTTAATTTGAAATTCTCTTCCTCATTATTTGTTTCATGATAGGGAAAAAAATATAAGACCATTCTAATATAGACAAGATTTACATCATTGGAAATTGACTAAACAGTTTTTGTCCGTCAACATAGAAAAAATAAATATTTAGTAGCGTTGATTGCTTTCGCCATCTGAAGGTAGTTACTCAACTTTAAACAAATCATTTGTAAAAAATTTTTTGGAGATAAGAAAAAATGTATAATTTTCCAAAATATTTATTAATTGTCACTCTTTTTAAAAAAAAGCGAAATCACTCTAAAAATACTTCAAAAAAGTAAAAAAAGAACGCCAAGTATTAAAAAACCGCCCCTTTAGTTTCGAATGATCTTTACTATATTTTCAGTAAATGAAAAATTTCCTTACCCATTATTTATTGCTAAAATGACATAGTATGATGATCAAGATAAGAAAAAAAATATGAGATCATTTTAGCATAGCCAAGGATTTTGAATAAATTTCGATTTCTGCAAAGAATCATGTTACACCTCCAACTGTACTGGCTAAAGAGTTTTGTGACTTCAAGCGTTCCCAGAATGATTTTGCGATTAATTTAAGATATTGTTATTCTAATTTAATGCACAAATTCACTGTCAAAATTACACACAAACTTGGCGTGGATGGTTTTCAAATGGAAGCTCGGCGAAGGAATGTTAATGCTCCATCCGTCTACATCTAGAGCGAATTTCAATGCCTACTAATTCATTTGTTTCTTATTTCGTTATCCTTCATCCAGCCACGTATGAATTTTTTACTTGTCTACCTATCCATATACTGGTTCATCACAAGTATTCTGTATCCCGTTCTCTGATTCATTCACCAGATTGTCTATTTCTTTTATTCCTAAAACCATACTTTCTCCACATTCTATTCGTTTGTTGATTCAATAATTTAAACCATTCGCCTGGATATTTATTGTGTAATAATTCATTAAATCATTCATATTTGCTAATTATTTTATTTTCTTCATTAATCTCTTTCATCTATACACTATCTTAGGAATCTATTTTATTCATCAAACCATTAATTTTGAATAATATATTTGATCAATCGTGTCTTCCCGAGCTTCCATTTGAAAACCATCTACGCCAAGTTTGTGTGTAATTTTGACAGTGAATTTGTGGATTAAATTAGAATAACAATATCTTAATCGCAAAATCATTCTGGGAACGCTTGAAGTCACAAAACTCTTTAGCCAGTACAGTTGGAGGTGTAACATGATTCTTTGCAGAAATCGAAATTTATTCAAAATCCTTGGCTATGCTAAAATGATCTCATATTTTTTTTCTTATCTTGATCATCATACTATGTCATTTTAGCAATAAATAATGGGTAAGGAAATTTTTCATTTACTGAAAATATAGTAAACATCATTCGAAACTAAAGGGGCGGTTTTTTAATACTTAGCGTTCTTTTTTTACTTTTTTGAATTAATATTTTAGCCCAATATTATTTCGATGCCACAATATTTCAGTCAGTTCCATATCAGTCAAATCTTGCAATATCATAAGAATTCCTACTGTCAGGATTATGACGTAACCCATCCAGGGTTTTTCGTTTTTTTTTTCAATTCAGAACGATCCTGGATCCGTCAAAAGCCGTCAAATTTCGTCCCATCTTCTCTGGCCACGAGAATGAACGGAGCGCCAGGTACAAAGTACCGCTAAATTACTTGTTTTGATTTTTATTCATTTCCTTGAACTTATCACAATGAAATAATAAGATATAGAGTGCATGAGAGACACGAGTAACAGAAGACGATCCGACTACTCAGCTCAGACTGAGATATAAAAGGTAGAGCGGAAGATCCTTGCGAAAAAGTAACAATTTCGCAATACAAAAAAAACATAGCCGACACAAAATATAAGATTCAGAAAAATATTCATAATTTAGTCAAAGAAACGAATTATATAAGAAAAAGGTAGTTGATCGCGTTAATTGACTTTAAACAAAATGATGTGTCGAAAAGATAATAGTTTTTATTCGCCAGTTCGCATTGGCCCTACAAACAGGCAGGTAACTACGCAATTCGCACATGATCTATCCGAGTTCGCAAGATAGCTATAGGTTATAGGTTATTGCAACGAGGGAAATTGAAACACATCGCCCACTAGGATAATTCAAAGGTAATAAGTGGCCTCTGCGAATCAATTTTAGGTAATTTTAGTGGGTATCGTAGGCAACGCTCAGAAAAAAGGTAATCGACACCAGGTAATTATACTCGCATATACTAGTCGATCGCGAGAAACACTGAAATATGCGGTAACAAAGATTTCAAAGGTAATAACGAACCTTGGCCACGCGAAAGGTAACGCCAAACTTCCGTAATTTCCGGATGATATGCGAAGATAATGCGAAAGGCAAAAGGTATTCGAAAATACGTCAGATAACAGAAAACAAAATGATCGTACAATAAAGAAATTAGAAATAGGTTGATGACCATGATCCGAGTGCCTTTCCTCTTGAGGATTCGGTGGGCATCTCTGCATTTTACCTCATGATTCCAAACGTCATGAAATCACGGTGGGCCCATGACAATAAGCCACCAGGCAATGATAAGACCTCTCTTCCTGGAAATTCTCCCGAATCCCACTAGACGAAGCGCCGTGTTGTACAGCTGTGGCACCCGAATTCGCGGTGTTGTAAAAGGTGAAACTCTCGGTTGCTACAGTGGAAAAGGCACGAGCGGCGTGCAATGAATGGTCTATGCCAGCCTGTCCTTTCATCTGTTTGCAGGTCCAGAAAACGAAATGACGGTTTGCGAGGTCAAATGTGGTGGAGGAAACGTCAAATCTCCAAAATTACACAATATTGCTGTAAATACAAAATCAAATCATTCTTTTCCTGACAAATGTAGGTAGTTAATAACTAAAGGTAATTGTTACTCAAAAGATACTGTAGCAAATTTTTAACTCGAACTATATTTACGCAACGACCAATTCCATTCCGACCACCGCCGGACGAGTCGAAAAGACGTCAAAAATAGGGACCGTAAACCCGGTCCATTGGTTGATACAATTCGTACGAGTGAGGGGAAATTTCCCGTCAGAATATATATTATAACGTAACACTCTTGCTGATATGACCGAACGCTGCCACGCGTCGGTTCGAACTACCTTAAATTAACCCTAGAACGACAAACCCATTTTTTTCACCTTCATCCTACAAACCGGGGTAGATATATACCCCACACGTTTCTTGTTCGGAAAATCATTCTGGAAGCCGTAATGAGGTTTGAAAACACATGAATCTCTTTGTTTTTTTATGCCGAAGAAGATAGTATGAAGTAAAAGTTCGAGACAAGAAGCCGACTTGACGAAAAATCGATTTTTCTCCGAAAATGTATAGAAAACTGCGAAAACGCAATTTTTTAAACAAAAATTCACAAATCTAGAAAAAACATTATGTTTGAAAAAAAAATAATTCTGTATCTATTTTTTAAAGTATCAAAAAAATCAAATAACAAGTAAAAAATAAAAAACCGAAAAATCGCGCTTGAAATCATTTTGGAAACCGATGCCTCATTCTTCTTATTTGATTCGAACAGCTAAATCAATTGAAAAAAATTCCATCTAATTTACGTGCAGCATTAAAATTTATTATATCAATTCGAGGCCAAGTATTTTCTAATGAATTGAAAAAAGTTACCACTTGAATCAGCGTTGCCACATTGGTACAATTGTACCATTTCTGGTACTTTTTAGGTTACATTGGTACGCAAATACGACGCTGCAATTATTGGTACTTTTTTAAAGATTGTGGTACTTTTCGATACTCTTGTCTTTCATCTAACTTTGAATGCATTTTCCGCGTCGATAAAAATAAGTGGCTCGATTTTTTTTTAAGAAGATGAAAAATATTTACGAATTTTTGGCGCGATAGCGCTTCGACGGCTTATGCGATTTGGGCGACCTCTCGCAACTCGTAACAAAGATGTTTGGCGACTTGAGCGCCATCTGTTCATGTATATGTGCCCTTATTGCCAGTTCGTGTTCCATAATTCCGTCGCTGGCGTCGCTTCGTGTATGTATACACGAAATCCCGTCTTTTTAATATCTTCCTGTCTCAACACCTCAAATCCAGCTCCACGTTACTTTTTCCAGCCTTTTGTAATTACGATTACACAACTGAGATGAAGAGGTAAGCGATTCTCAGTTTTTAACTGAAAGTTAATATACCCAGACCCAGATACGATGCATTCAATAAAACTGGTTGCGTCAAAACAACGAAATGAAGAACTTAACCTTCATCTTCAAATCTCAATGGCTTTCTCTCATGTCACCGTAGCATTTATCCTTTTTCTTCATCCCGAGCAAATAAATATTTTTCAGTATTTTACAGTACATTTCTTAGAACATGCCCCGCGTCAATCCGTCGATAGCCATGAAGGAAAAAAAAGATAGACTGGCAATATTTTCCTAATAGCATAGCATATAGAGGTAACTAGAATACCAAATGTCGAGACCCAAGCTTTCAAGCCGCGTCCGAGTACGTCGGGCACGAGCACGAACGCAAAGCCTCCAGATAAAGATCCGGCAATTAATGAAAATCAGTATCAGTAAGTATATTTCAGCACAGCATGTTGTCGAATCATTTTTCACATCAGTAATATGAATATTTTGGGAATCCTTTCAAGTCGCAAAGTTCGAAAAATCATTTATTTAATGAATCATAAAAAGAAAATATTCACGAATAAATATCGTATATCAATTTAGAAAAAATTCATTCTTTACAAAAAAAAAATATCTGTTCATAACGACAAAAATGGAAACATGGAAGTCGTATTTTCATACTGCGGATATGTTTGGCATTACATCTAGAAGGATAAAAACAATTGAAAAAACAGTCTCAATATTTACATACATATTTATCGAAAAAAATCCCTTCCAGATATGTCAAGCGAAAATTCTCAAGTAGAACATCTGACTGTGTCCAAGAAGATCAAGAAACAGACAGCGAAAAAATCGACGGCGATTTGACGGAAATGTGCGAAGCTGTGTTGAGCACCGATTGTGATTCTTTGGTATCCTCGCCAAAAAAGAAAAAAATAAAAGAAAAAAAAAATACCAAAAATCATGAGAAGAAAAAAGAGAAACGATTATTTCGCACAGTTTGGCAACGCTATTTCCCGTGGGTAACGAATCGCAACAACAAGCCGTTCTGCACTACCTGCCAAAAGTCACTCCGAGGAGGGCAGTCACACCTCCAACGACATGAAAAAACGGATTTTCATCGAAAAACTTCTAGTATTTCGTCACACTCAGTAGCTCTCGAATTTGTTGATGAAAGAAAATCCTCGACTGAAAAAAGCAACTGAAGTAAAAAATTCGGCCTTCAAACTGGCAATGCTCGTTGCAGAGCATAATTTACCTTTTAAGCTCTTGGAACATCTAACCAAGCTTTTGCCTGCCCTTTGCCCAGATTCTGAAATTGCCAAAGAAGTATCTTGTAGTCGAACAAAAGGGCGAAAACTCATCGTGGACGTTCTGGGTCCAGAGAGTCTCGAAGAAGCGGCTTTCAAATTACGCACGGCGAAGTTTTTACTCATCATTGATGAGACGACCGATATAAGCACGAACAAATGCCTCGTCATGGTTGCCCGATACTTTGATGATGACACCAACGAAATAAGAGATCGTTGTGTGGGGCTTTTAGAAGTACCACGTTGTACCGCTGCGGCATTACACTCTGCCATAATAGAATTTTTAACTCTACATCAAATTCCTCTCACGAACATGATTGGATTTGCAGCAGATAATGCTTCCGTCACGATGGGAACTTTAAATGGAATTCAAGCGAAATTAAAAGAGGCCCTTCCACATTTGGTTGTGGTGGGTTGTCTCTGTCACTCGTTTCATCTATGCGCTTCCGCGGCTTGTTTGCAGTTGCCGCGAACAGTTGAGGATTTGGCCCGTGATATATATTCATACTTTTCACACAGTCCGAAACGTTTGGCACAGTTCGCCGGATGCCAAGAAATTGCTAACCTAGAACCCCATCGATTATTACGACCGAGTCAAACTCGATGGTTGTCTCATCTCCAAGCCGTGATCAATCGCATTCTCGAACAGTGGCCAGCTCTAATCAAATTTTTCGAAATTGCCGCGATCGAAGACAGTCTGCAAGCTGCAAATACGATAATGTACACGCTGAAAAATCCAATGTTCAAGCTATATTTTAGCTTTTTATCGTACGTACTCGGTTTGATAAATCGATTGAATCTCGAGTTTCAAAGTCGAGACTCACTGCTGTACTGTTTATTAGATCGAGTAACGGAGGTATACCGGACCTTGCTAAAAAATTATTTAAAAAATGAATACGTCATGAAGACGTCTACGCAGTCAATTGATCCCGGCAATGTGCGTGAGTATAAACCCATTGGAGAACTTTATCTCGGAGCTCGAGTTGAGGCAATGTTGACTGGTATACAAGGGTATGCTGACGAAATTCGAGATTTCAAGCTACGAACACTTTCATTTTACGTCGAGCTATGTCGACAAATAAAGCGTCGCATCAAATTTAATGATCCGGTCCTCTCAGCTTTATCGATATTGATTCCGAAAGTTGCTACATCTGGGAATATTGCATCGGTTATTCCATTGGCGCTACTCTTTCCAAATCTCGTCAAAGAAGAGGATATGGAGGAATTGAACTCTGAATGGAGATTACTTCCGGAGGTAGCAGAGTTGTCGAGTACGAGTGTAAACTTAAGCCTGGTTCAATTCATCAATAAGATCGGTGTGATAAAAAACCAAGCAGAAACATTAATGTTTCCGCGATTGCACTGCTTTATGAAATCTCTCGCATGTCTGCCTCACAGCAGTGCCGCAGCTGAGAGAATTTTTTCACAATTAAATTTAATCAAGACCAAAGCTCGCAATAAACTTAAAGTCAGTACGAGCAATGCCTTGATTTTAACTAAAGAACTGCTCCATAAAAAAGCCTGCTATGAATGGCAACCAAATAGCAAGTTATTTGAATAAGAAAAGAAGACAAAAGAGATCGATATCGAGTCAGACAGTGATGATTCTTGATCGTGTCGGAATTCGAAATTTGGAAAGCAAAATATCGTCTCAGTCTCTACATTCTTTTTGATAATATAAAATAAATGTATGTCATCGTACTATATTGCCTAAGTTGCATATTTTTATATCATTGATTATTGCATATGTTTATATATGTTGAAACTTAATGATTTTATTCGTTGTTCTTTTCACTTTTTTTAAAATAAAATGTATTTCTGGAGAGAATAAGTGTCTTGGTACTCTTGGTGACTATATAAAAACAAGAGGTAAATAATAAAATAATATTGTCTTCAAACTCCAGCAATGTTGGTAATTTCTATGCACCACTGTAGGTAAGGTAGTGAGCAAAAAACAAGAAAGACGAGCAAGATTCCATTGACTGCCATGTGAGAGAAAAATCCCGTTAGCATTATAAACAAAAAGGATAGCAAAATTCAGCCGGATAATCGTTCTGTACATTTATTTTGTGTATTTGACCATCAATTTTTTAAATACTTTGGTACAGTTTATTCAAAAGTGGTACGATTCTCAGAGCATCGACGTACGCTCCGAATCGACTGTGCGGCAACGCTGACTTGAATTACGTGTAGCATTACAATTTATGATATCAATCGGTGGACAAGTATTTTATTAGTAACTCCAAATTTTGACATTATTAAATTGTTCTAAGAAGCTTTTAAATCCAAAAAAAATGACATGAAAGCTAGTCATTCCTTACTCTATGGTGGCAAAGACTTGTAAGAAAATCGATGTTTCTCAGACTTTCAGGATCCTTTGGTATTATTCACAAAATTCAACGTCGATTGGATCGATACAAATTATGTTTAAATATGTGTTAAAAGTACTTGTCCGGCCCATCACTATTCATTCAATAAAAAATCAATCATAAAAAAACGAAATTGTACGGCAGAATTTGGTTAAAAATTTGTTGAAATGCGATTCATTATTAGTTTGATGCTTTTAATAATAGTATACTATTAGTATGCACTTCGTTAGATGACGCGAAAATTATTTTTATTTTCCCGCACGCACTTCATAACATTATAACCCCAAACGTCAACATGACGTGAAACTTCGGCTGGTGACTTTCGAGTGCTTTCGAGCGCTCGAGGGCTCCTTAGCTTTCCGCCAAACTTCCTTGCTCTTTTGATTGAATGCCATTTGGCCCAAAAATTCTCTCACCCGTCATTGGTTGCAACAAAATTTCTCTCACCAGGGATTGGTGATCATGGGGGCCAAGAGGCCTATGTTTGTAGCGGTTGGAGTACGCGTATACAGATACGTCAAATCCTGAATGTGTTAGTAACTTTTGCATAATCTTAAGCCCGTGCAAAGTTTTTTCTCAGAAATTACAACACCGATCATGCTGATTTTCGGCTCATCTGACAGAGAACTTCTTAATTAGCTAAAAGTTCAATTTTTAAAGCCATACTTAACTCATGAGCTTCGCAATTAAAGAAAATGACATGCCAATTTTACCCCCACCACCGCGAATCGTTTTATTCAGAGAAAGTATAGTCTCGGCGGGAGCCTCAGGTCAGCAGACGACAGGGCTGTCAATGTACTTGTCTCGAGACTCTACCGAGTCTCTTGATTACTTTTTTTCTAACCAACCGATTTCAAAATTTCAAACGCGGTTTTGAAGGGCATATATGAAGCTTCTAAAAAAAAATATTATTACGACTGCCTGTGAAAAAAGTTTATTTATTTGGGACTCTGAACATGCTAAAAATGAACGAGTGAAAATATGGAAAAAATCAATGAAAAAGCCATGAAATATTGGTCTTTTAGTATATTTATTGATGTTGAAAATGAAAAATATTTATTCGAAGATTTATTTAATATTATTCGAAGGCACCACAGTCGATGCAATATAAAATCCGATGGTCTTCGTAGATCGGTTGCTGGCATTTGTTGCCATAAATTTGTGTTTTGCGATCCTCCTTCGGCCGCGATTTGAATTGCCAGCAGCACGAGTTGTTGGCAACTGTTTTCTTTCTGGGGGAATTAATTAATTCCTCTGTATCGGAATGCTCCGATTCTATTTTTCCTCTTGTGCTTCGAATTCTTCATTCTCGGGCTCTTCTTCCGACTCCGATCCGCTCATTTCCTCTTCCTGATCGTCCTCGTCGTCAGAAACGTTATCAATTGGAGTTTCCCTAACATCCTCAGATCGCAGCAGATTCTTCTGCAAAGATTCGACACTCCGCAAATTATATTTTTTCGCCATTTTTACTACAAAATGAAAAAAAATGATTTTTTTTCTCTACTTACAGTTAATATTAAATTCCCAATAGCTAATTCTCAAATGACGTTCAGATACATAAATTGGAATTATATTTTCACAAAAAAACAAATCAACTTGCCTCCACAAAATGTTGACGGGAACTACTAACCGGGGTGGGTATCTACCCCACTCGTGTTTCACGTCTTAACTTCGCTACAGCAGACACAAAACTGAGCGTACTTTCGACTGCACTCTACCCTTGGACCTTCAAACTAAATTATGGTGCAGGTTTACAGTTGATAATGGTCTTAACTAATTTATCAGCGGAGTTCAAAGTTCGCCTGGGGTAGATATCCACCCCGGTTTGTCGTTCTAGGGTTAAAAAGAGCAGGTACGAAAGAAACATGAGAACGCAGAATTTGTATTTTAAAAAATTTAACAATTTCCATTTATTCAATTTTGACCGATTTTTACATGACAATTCGTTTTGGATTTATTTTCGTGAAACATTTGCGATCGCATTCGCCGATTTTTAGAAATTGTGATGGTTTCAAAAAATCGATTTTTTGAAAATCATCTAGAAAAATCTAAAATACATTTAAGAGTAGAATGCCGTTGGTCTCAGGTCGAAAAAAATAATTATTTTCGGAGATATTAAATATTTTGTGAAGCGTCACGGTCTGATCTTCAACGGTCTGAAGAGCTCTATGGCATAAAATATGAATATTATGTTGGTGATGGCGATTCTAAAACATTTCTGGGCATATCGAATAGTGATCCATATGACGGTTTCAAGATAAAAAAAAGAGTGCATCGATCGTGTCCAAAAACGTGTGGGGAAGCGCCTCCGCTAAATCGTGAAAAAACAAAAAGGATTGTCTGGCAGAGGAAAGCTCACTGGAAAATTGATCGACGAGTTGAGTACATATTACGGCTTGGTTATTCGAAGGAACAGCGATGATGTTAAAAAAATGAGGAAGGAAATTTAGGCAACTATCAAGCATAAAATATCCATAGATAGTGAGCCACAACATGACGATTGCCCAAAGGGAGCCGAGTCGTGGTGTTCGTGGCAGCGAGCGGTCGCAAGCGGTAATATTTTCGAATATCGTCATAAGCCACCTCTTCCTAAAGAAGTATTGGAGGCAATTACGCCAGTGTATGAAAATTTGAGCAGAGACGATTTGCTGCAGCGTTGTTTGGGCGGCTTTACGCAAAACAATAACGAAAGCTATAACAAATCAGTTTGGGCAATAGCCCCCAAGTGTCAGTCCGGGAGCAAAATAAAAATCGTCGATATTATCGCGGATATCGCGGTATTATTATTCAACGATGGCCTGAGAAGCCTCATGAAAGTTATGGAGACGTTGGGAGTAACCATCGGCCCAAATTGTTTCAATTTTTGCGTTGAAACCGATGCAGCGCGGATCGAGCAGGCGGAGCACTCTCTCACGGATGCTGCAAAAGAGGTAAGAATAACCTCTACAAGTTCGAGAAAAGATGCTGGGGACCTTGATTTGCTTCTTGAAGGCCAGCTGTATGATGCCGGATTCGCTGATTAAAAGTAGAAAATTTTTTTTCCAATTTATCATATAAACTAACAAACTTCAAACTTTGAACGCATTTTTCTCAAAACCACTTTTTTGAGTGCAGCGCGCAGCAGAACTCGAGCAATTTTTATCTGATCGACTTCAAATTTGGGCTCCATTAATAAAACTAGATTATCTAAAGAAGTACATAGGATTTTTTCGTTACCTTAATAAAAAAAAAATTACAGCCTTTTTTCGACGACAATATTGCTCGAATATCGACCTTAAATTTCAAAAGCGTGCCTATTTTTTTAAAATCAATATTTTTTCAAATCCTTATGTACTTCTCTTCAAAATATCATATTATTAACGAAAACACTCGGTATTTTTTTTCAGATCGACTTTGAAGACAGTTCTGCTGCGTGCCGCGGATCATTGCACCTGACGCGGGAGCTTCCCCAGCGCCACCATGGGGCGTGAAAAATTGAAAAAAAAATTTTTATGTATCTTTAATAAACAACAAACAAAACAAAACAAAATTGGAATATCTCTTTTTTTCCCACAAATAAAAATTATTGAAAAACGACAAAAAACAGGGGATCACGCAGGTGTTGTCCCTTAATTACATGTTTTACGCTCTCTTTGTTATCGCTTATTTTCAAAATCAGATGTAAAAAAAACCGATAATTCAAAAGTGTTTTGATTCCATACAATAAAAAAATTATTATTTGATTAAATTGGCGCAATATTTGTACCGCGGGATTTTGTTAAAATCGAAGAATTTACAAAATTTACAAACTTCACAAGAATTTCGATTTTATTTGATTCGGACTCATTTAATTTCAATTTTGGATTGAAAAATTATTTACAAAATTTACAAATTCACAGTTTTATTCACAAGAAAAATCTTCCCTGATTACAGCAAGACAAAGAGAATGAAAAAAAGTTGGGTTATGATATGGATACGAACCTCAGACTACAGGATCAATACGTCGCTGAGTCTCACCAATATTCGGAGAAGAATCCGCGAATTTGGGTAATTGATTGTCCACGGATCACGGGATGAGAACGTCGCCGAACACCTCCAATGTCCCGTGCAACAATTAAATTTAGAAATTTTTGGGTAGAAGTGGGTCCTGGACTACGGGATCGATACGTCCCCGAGTTCCCGAATATCCTAGGAATTCAAGGAAAAATAGAATAGGTTTTAGGTTATATCGTTTCTGAAATTAGAGATAGTGTTTGAGGTCAGCCTTATTGTGTTCCGAGTCAGAAAATTTAGGAAGGACAAAATGCCCCTCAGTGTCCCCCGAATCGGTCGCGCACCGACTTTTATACCCCCCTCGGTCGTGACTTTGGCGGTTGAAGAGTCAAGTGCCGAATTTTAATCCCAAACCCTCATCTTCGCATGTTTAATCATTTTCAGCTTTTTGATTGGCTTAGCGCCCGCGTTTTCGCATTTCGATTCGAAAGTGCTGTTTTATATTCTTGAAGGTGATATGCGCAAAAGTTCGTTTTTAATGTTTTTGAAATTATTTTACAACGAAAAAATCAAATTTTAACGTAATTAATTATTTAACAATTTTTACAAATTTTTTTTTATAATTAAAATTAATTAATACCAAATTATTTGGACCAAAGAAATGTTGTTCGCATCGCGATATGTGCTCGAACATTCGATCTGCGCATGCGATGTAAAAAGCATTTTTATTTCATTATTTTCTCGGATTTATTCTCGAAGGTTTACTGGACTAGTTTTACTAGATTCTTTATCATTTTCGGCTTCATTCGAGCCTAGTTGAATTAGTTTCCGAGATTGTGTTGATTTTTAATTAATAAAATATAAAAATGCTGTAGTTTTTAATACTTGGCGCCGCCAGTGTCACGCGCCACCGCTTGTTTCGGGCCTTTGTATTGTTTACAGTACAGAAAACATCGCGCTGCGTCGCGATATATTTTAAGGTTACGTTCGGGTTTGAATCGGTCGGAAATTGTGAAGTTGCAATCTATTTACATATGTAGATATGACGGCAGATTCCAGGACATTTATATGTTTATAGCGGTGTTTACCGGGACATTTGGCAGGTTCCAGGACAGTCCTGGAACCCATTTAATAAAATGGATGGCAAACGTTGCGCTCCTTGGCAGGGCTACTCCGGGGATTTTGACCTAAAAATTCCGTCTCCCCATTTACTTTTCGAGAATTTTTTTCTTTAATTTTTTTAATTTGAACAAAGAAAAAAGAAAATTCTTGAGAAGTAAATGGGTGGGTCTCTCCGGCGCTTCGCGCCGGAGAGACCCACCCAGGAGAGAAGGAATTTTTAGGTCAAAATCCCCGGAGTAGCCCAGCCAAGGAGCGCAACGTTTGCCATCCATGTTACTAAAAAAATTCCAGAATTGTCCTCAAAACTGCCATATGTCCCCGGAATCTGCCGTCTAACCTATATTGTAACGTAACCTCCTCCTGAAAGACCGAATCGACTCGAACCCGAACATAACCTCAACAATAACCTCGGCGTCTGATAATTTTATGGTGGGGACACGGGTATAAGAAGCGCTGCGCGACTCATTCGGGAGGCAGTCCTTCCTCAAAATTCTGACTCGGAACAAAAAGGCTGACCTCAAACATTCTTCCTGATTTTAGCAAGCAATCCAACCTATCCTAATTTTCCTGGATGCCTAGATTCTCGGAGGGATTCGGTGACGTCTCGATCCCATAATCCAGGGTCCACACCTAACCTCTAAATTTTCCAAGCTTTCCGTTGCACGGAGTTCTCGGAGCGATTTGGCGACGTCTCGATCCCATAACACGTGGACGGCAAGTTACCTTAACCTTCCAAATGCTCAGACTCTCGGAGGGATTCGGCGACGTTTCTATCCCATAGCCTGGGGTTTGTTCCTTAACCAATTTTTATTTCTTTTTGCTTGCTATAATCAGGAATGATTTTTCTTGTAAATTGATTTGTAAATTTGTAAATTCTCTTTTTAAATTCAAAGTTGTAATTAATCGAGTCCGAGTCAAACAAAACTGAGATTTCTGTAAATTTCCTAAATTTTGTATATTTTAAATAATTCAAAAGGCCGCGGTACAAATTTGAGGTTATATTGCGTCAAATTAATAAATTTCTTTTATTGTATAAAATCGAAACACGATTGAATTATCGAAACTATTATTTTGAAAATAGGCGAATAACGCGTAAATTAAAAATTGTTTGAAACGGCGAGTGAAACAAAATTTTTCACAATTGGCGAGCGCGATCGCGAACATTTCACGACCACAAATCAAAAACGAATTTATCCTGTGAAATCAATCAAAATTGAATAAATCGGAATTGTGAAATTCCTCAAAATCTAAATTCCGCGTTCTCACGTTTCTTTCATACCTGCTCCTTTTAAAATTAAGGTAGCTTGAACCGACACGTGGCGGCGTTCAGGCCAGGTCGGCAAGAGCGTTACGTTACAATATATATTGAGGTATTCCAAGTGAATGGTCAGCACTTTTCGGACGACCCCCCTTCGATTTTCTTGATATTTGAGTATGTTTTAGTGATACCAGAAAGTGAATTGTACACCAATTTTTAGATCGCTAACAAGGAAAGGTACTTTAGTGTCCGCCTCTGATTTTGATAATTTTTTACTATGTTATAGTCCATCCAAAAATAAGAGACACGTATTTTTTTTTATCGGCCGAAAGTTATTTTTAAGGGGTGAAATCAACCCTCAAAGTTCGGCATGTTTTGCGTCTGGTAGAGTGTTTCATATAGAAGCACTCAACCGATCGAAACGAAACCAATTGCAAAATGTTCGGCTTGTCAAATAACCCATATGACATGTCCAACTTCTTATGCACCCTTACGGCAAAGGGGTGAACCACCCCCGAATATTCAGAATTTTTTCGTTTAACAAAAATTTACTATCCGATTTTAATAAAACAAACGCCATTTTGCAGAGCAAAAAAAATAAAATCGACGTCTTTTCGGGTTTTCCTCAGATCAAAAAAATTAAGGGGGTAAAACACCCTTAAAATGTCAAATTTTGTTTTGAGCACTGGCCCCTTCTAATTTTAGTATTCTTTTCATAGAATATAGCTTATCAAAAAATAAGAAACACGTATTCTTTTTTATCGGCCGAAAGTTATTTTTAAGGGGTGAAATCAACCCCCAAAGTTGGGTATGTTTGGCATCTGGTAGAGTGTTTCATATGGAAGCACTCAACCGATCGAAACAAAACCCATTGCAAAATGTTCTGCATGTCAAATAACCTATATGACATGTCCAACTTCTTATGCACCCTTACTGCAAAGGGGTGAACCACCCCCGAATATTCAGAATTTTTTCGTATAATAAAAACTTACAATCCGATTTTAATAAAAAAAAATGCCATTTTGCAGAGCAAAAAAAATAAAATGGCCGTGTTTTTTGGTTTTCCTCGGATCAAAAAAATTAAGGGGGTAAACCAGTCCTAAAATCTTGAATTTCACTTTGCGCATCGAAATGTTGACATTCAATTCATATGGTTCCTTTATCATTGCGTATCGACTTATATGTTGAATAATATTTATTTCACATATTCATTGGCTGACATCATAATCGTATAGAGAATCGAATACTTTGACATGCGTTACGTGAGAAGTGTTAGTTTTCGTTCTACAGGTTCTACTATGACATCTTTAAACGGTTCTTGAAAATCTAATGTCGTATCTTCCACGATTTCTAACCGATTGAACTCTGCCATAGAAGCCTTCAGAATTCTCTCGAAACTTTCTTTCAATTCCACTTCATTATTGTTAACAGGACTGTCAGGAATGTTCATTACTTCAAATGTAAGAAGCAACAGTCTTATTACGTTCATTGGGTTGATAGACATGTTCATGACAATACGTTATTCACAATAGCGGACACGATAGTGACAGATAAACAATCAAACAGCAACTAAACTTCTCTAGTAATATAAGTAATATACGTCAGTTTTAGCTTCTTCATCTTGAGTGGGTGGCTTAATCTGACATCATCACAAAAACAGATTTTTTTATTTTTTCGGATATCTCTCAAGCATTAGGCTGAGCGAGCTGGCTTTTTTAAGAATACATGACTACGAGAAAGAAAGTTTCGAGAGAATTCTGAAGGCTTCTATGGCAGAGTTCAATCGGTTAGAAATCGTGGAAGATACGACATTAGATTTTCAAGAACCGTTTAAAGATGTCATAGTAGAACCTGTAGAACGAAAACTAACACTTCTCACGTAACGCATGTCAAAGTATTCGATTCTCTATACGATTATGATGTCAGCCAATGAATATGTGAAATAAATATTATTCAACATATAAATCGATACGCAATGATAAAGGAACCATATGAATTGAATGTCAACATTTCGATGCGCAAAGTGAAATTCAAGATTTTAGGACTGGTTTACCCCCTTAATTTTTTTGATCCGAGGAAAACCAAAAAACACGGCCATTTTATTTTTTTTGCTCTGCAAAATGGCATTTTTTTTTATTAAAATCGGATTGTAAGTTTTTATTATACGAAAAAATTCTGAATATTCGGGGGTGGTTCACCCCTTTGCAGTAAGGGTGCATAAGAAGTTGGACATGTCATATAGGTTATTTGACATGCAGAACATTTTGCAATGGGTTTTGTTTCGATCGGTTGAGTGCTTCCATATGAAACACTCTACCAGATGCCAAACATACCCAACTTTGGGGGTTGATTTCACCCCTTAAAAATAACTTTCGGCCGATAAAAAAGAATACGTGTTTCTTATTTTTTGATAAGCTATATTCTATGAAAAGAATACTAAAATTAGAAGGGGCCAGTGCTCAAAACAAAATTTGACATTTTAAGGGTGTTTTACCCCCTTAATTTTTTTGATCTGAGGAAAACCCGAAAAGACGTCGATTTTATTTTTTTTTGCTCTGCAAAATGGCGTTTGTTTTATTAAAATCGGATAGTAAGTTTTTGTTAAACGAAAAAATTCTGAATATTCGGGGGTGGTTCACCCCTTTGCCGTAAGGGTGCATAAGAAGTTGGACATGTCATATGGGTTATTTGACAAGCCGAACATTTTGCAATTGGTTTCGTTTCGATCGGTTGAGTGCTTCTATATGAAACACTCTACCAGACGCAAAACATGCCGAACTTTGAGGGTTGATTTCACCCCTTAAAAATAACTTTCGGCCGATAAAAAAAAATACGTGTCTCTTATTTTTGGATGGACTATAAGATAGAAAAAAATTATCAAAATCGGAGGCGGACACTAAAGTACCTTTCCTTGTAAGTATAATATTTACTGAAATACGCCAAAAGTAATATTTTGCAATTTTTGCGTTTTCAGTTCTTTAGAGCTTAGTCACGTTACGAAATAATTTTAAAAAAATATAGGCTAAAGGTATTTCGATGGGAAATTTTCCGCTCTTCACGAAAAAAAATATTAAAAATTTCTAAAAGTAAAATTTTTATTAGTTTTGGCCAAAAAAGGCGAAAAATGACGATTACAAAAAAAGATATCAATTTAATTCAGCCGAACAATTTTTTTATTTTTTTATGCATATCTGAGAAGTCACTGTGTAAATTTCAAGTTGGAACTCGCATTTGTTTATTAATGACGTACTTTATAGTGAGTTAAAAAATCTGAAATATCCGAAATTCCGATGTTTTTTCATATTCTAAAGGTGCCCAGCAAATATTATCGTGCACTGACAAACATCCCAACCCAAATATCAAAATAAATTACATTAAACATTTCTGAAAACATTACTTTATTAATATCTCAATGCCTCGTTACAAATCAGTCGAATACTCATTGTTCAAGTATCACTAATGACCTTCTTTTCTTGAAACTTTGCCCTTCGTGTAACATTTTTGTCGGCCTCTTTTTTTTCAATTTTACGCCTCAACATATCTTTTATTTTCATTTCATTTTTCTGGTATTCAACTATTTACGATTTGTGTCCCCGCGATCCCAGTTACCAATATTATCATTACTAATTTTATAAAATTTCATTCATCTTTACAGAATATTTGCATTACCTTTGCAACTCAACAAGCAATATGCCGTTACCGAAGAAGTGCTGCAAATCCATTCGAAAAACCGAACCACAAATCTGTTAAGAGGAATCTTCGTCCTGTCACAAATCATATGCGGAAAAAAAAATTGATTTGAAGAAAGAAGATGTGGTTTGTGCCTCTTGCCGCAAGATGCTCAATGGACTAGCAGTGGTGCAGGCATTTGTATCAGCAAGCTCAAAAAGCCAAGATAAGAACTTGGTATCCGATAAAGATTCAACCGACAATGAGAGCGAATATCCTTTGCCTGACATTCCGAGCCAAACATCTGCGAGTGAATTTATTCCAAGTCAACCATTGGTCAATAGTCCCTTGGTGAATGCGTTACCGGAAAGTGTGGGGGAATCGCCGATTACACGTAAGAGATTCGCCTACCGACGTTACGGACAAAATAAAAGACAGAAACTTCAAGATGCGATCAATCTATCTCTACCTCCAAAGAAATCCCACGGGAAAGAGAAAACTATTGTCGAACAAAAAGCTGAAGATTTCGATGAAATTATGAATCAATGGCGACAGAAGTTTGAAAATCCTTCTACATCCAAAAGTGAGCGACTGCAACTTCTCACAATTTTGCCACAAAGTTGGTCAAATAGAAAACTGATTTCTCATTGTAAAATCAGTAACAAAACTGTCAACCTTGCAAAACGTCTGTACACGGAGAATGGGGTTCTCTCAAAGCCGTCAATGAGACGGGGCAACTCTCTTGATCCTGCTACACGAGATTTAGTGATAGAGTTTTACCAGGATCGCGAAAACAGCCGTGAGCTTCCAGGAATGAAAGACTATGTGTCTGTGAAACTCCTTAACAGTAAACGAGAGCGATTTACAAAGAGATTGATTCTCTGTAATCTCAAAGAACTTTTCAAGAGTTTCCGCGAGAACTATGGTGCTGTTAAAATTGGGTTTTCCACTTTTGCCTCACTTCGTCCAGCGTTTTGTGTCCTAGCAGGTCAGAGCGGAACGCATACAGTATGCGTATGCACTTACCATCACAACGTGAAGCTTATGTTAGAAGGTTGTGGTATCGCTAAGTTGACTAAAGATTTTGAGTCACCAATTACATGTTACACCGATTGCCTCGGCTTCATCATGCGCCCTACTTCTACGGATAAATGCAGAAATAGCGAATGTCCTCTCTGTCCCGATACTAAAAATCTAAAGGAAGTTCCTCAAAATGCATTTGATGACTCAGCGATTGATAACGTCAAATATTCTCGATGGCTACTAGTAGATCGAGCAACGCTTGAAACGATTTGCAAGTCTGTCGACGATTTCATCGAAGCGTTATGTGCAGATTTAATAACTCTCTTACCTCACGATTTCACGGCAAAACAACAAGCTATGTATCACAGAGAATTAAAACTTAATCTCGGCGAAGGCGAATTTGTAATTGACTTAGATTTCGCTCAAAACTACGCTTTCGTGATACAGAACACGCCGCTGCGCAACAATTTCATTGGAATAATAACCAAGCGACTATACATCCATTCGTAGTGCATTTTAAAGACGCGAACGAACTGAAACACGAAACACTAACGATAATCTCAGATTGCCTCGAACACAATACGGTAGCAGTTTATATGTTTCAACGTATGTTGGTGCAGTATTTGAAACATAAATATGTGCCAAAAAAATTTTTTTATTTTCCCGACGGAGCTCCTCAACAGTACAAGAATGCCAAAAATTTCTCTAACCTGTACTATCACGAGCAAGATTTTGGAATCCAAGCTGAATGGCACTTCTTCGCTACTGTTCACGGGAAAGGACCGTGTGATGGAGTTTCCGGAACGGTGAAGAGATTGGCTGCAAGATCTAGCCTGCAGCTTCCACCTGAATCGCAAATAACAACTGCACAAAAGTTGTACGACTGGGCAAATATAAACATACCCAGTATGGATTTTCTGTTTTGCTCAGTGGAGGAATATGATCTCACAGCGGCTACATTAAAACCTCGATTTATTAAAGCCAAGACGGTCCCGGGGACACAAAAATTCCACGCAGTCATCCCCGGTATTAATGGAAAAATGTGCTTCAAGAACTTTTCAAAAAGTGAAAAGTTTCAAGAAAAGAAGGTCATTAGTGATACTTGAACAATGAGTATTCGACTGATTTGTAACGAGGCATTGAGATATTAATTAAGTAATGTTTTCAGAAATGTTTAATGTAATTTATTTTGATATTTGGGTTGGGATGTTTATCAGTGCACGATAATATTTGCTGGGCACCTTTAGAATATGAAAAAACATCGGAATTTCGGATATTTCAGATTTTTTAACTCGCTATAAAGTACGTCATTAATAAACAAATGCGAGTTCCAACTTGAAATTTACACAGTGACTTCTCAGATATGCATAAAAAAATAAAAAAATTGTTCGGCTGAATTAAATTGATATCTTTTTTTGTAATCGTCATTTTTCGCCTTTTTTGGCCAAAACTAATAAAAATTTTACTTTTAGAAATTTTTAATATTTTTTTTCGTGAAGAGCGGAAAATTTCCCATCGAAATACCTTTAGCCTATATTTTTTTAAAATTATTTCGTAACGTGACTAAGCTCTAAAGAACTGAAAACGCAAAAATTGCAAAATATTACTTTTGGCGTATTTCAGTAAATATTATACTTAGCGATCTAAAAATTGGTGTACAATTCACTTTCTGGTATCACTAAAACATACTCGAATATCAAGAAAATCGAAGGGGGGTCGTCCGAAAAGTGCTGACCATTCACTTGGAATACCTCATATATATGGGTCATTCCATGTCAATTCAATGGCGTTGTAGCGGTGACCCTCTTCGATTTTTTTTTATTTTTTCATGTGTTTTTGTATATGTTAAAAGAAGTCTTCAACTAAATTTTTAGTTCGTTATCTCCACCCATTCCGGAGTTATCGATTTTTGCTTAAAAATGTTTTTCTTTGACTATAATTATGATAATGTTACTTAATACGGGCCATTTCTTTTCATTTTCAACCCACTTTCTAAATAAAAATTAAAAAACGGACAAATAATTTTTTTAATGCTTTTTCGGCTATTTTAAGCTATTTTTAGTCAAAAAATTGGTTTTTCGTTCAATGCGACACTTTCGATTTTTTTTTTAAATCCGAAAATTGCGTGTAGGGAGGCCTACTTTACTTCCGAGGTGCACATACTATTTTTTTTTCCCACTGATGTGGAAAGTTCGCTAACGTATACAGTGTAGGTAATGAATAAACAAAGAGTTCAAAACTCGCTGAATTTTTTTCAGGGTTTATGAAAATTTATAAAAAAAAATTGATTAATAACAGCGATTTATTTTTAAGTAGAAGAATAAAGTTAAAAAAAACAAAAATTTCTGAAGAAACCATGTTTTTTTTTTAATAAAAAATTTATAAATTTAAAAAAATTGAATTTTTCAACACGGAAAAAAATCACAAATCATGAAGGAGATGAAAATTTTTCGAATTTTGAGAAACCAGATTTTTTTTTTAAATAAAATAAGAACAGAATTCTAAGAGTTTTGAAATAAATCATTTTTTTTAATTTCCAAACCATTTTTTTAACTTTTCAAAAGGCAAAAAATTTGCGATTTTTCTGCAATTTTTTTTTCAATACTTCAATTTTTTACATTCCGTAAATTTCTTTTTCGAAATTTTATTTCATCAAATAATTCCAAAAAATTCATCCTTTAATTTTGATCTAGGATTTCAATGGAAAAAGAAAGATGAAAAACAAATCCATTGTTTCGTTTATTATCAATTCAGTACAATATTTTCCGAAGTTAATTCTTTAAAATATACCAAGAATCGAGATTCATCAACACTAGTATTTTTTTGATCCTTTTGCCATTGTTCAAAACCTTCCCAGCACTGTATATATTTATTTTTTGATGTACAAGGGATCAGTTCATTTTCTACAACTTTTGCTTGTTGCTCAAAATTTTTTCGTACCTCTTCATCGTCAGTGGATAAATCTTCTGACGATGAATCCATACTCACTACTTGGTTCTTCAAACACAAAAAAATATAACGAATTGAAAAAATAAAATAGGTTATGAAATTCACGCACCAAACATCAGCTGACAAGTCGCCACGGACAGTGCACTATTACCGCTGGCTGGGTTGCGCATGCGCAGCGCGCCTTTTGTATGCTCTCCTAAGAGGGCGAAGTTTTTACTTTTCTCATTCTACAGAGGGAATTGTTGCGAACTTTACACGTCGAGGGGGGGGGGGACGCTTTTTCGCTTGACACAAGGTAAAAATAGAAAAAAAAGTAACAAGTTATGAATATCACAAGCTAAACATTTTTCTGCATGTGTAAAAAGATCCATTAAAAGGTGGTGAATTTTTTGAAAAAAATCAAAACGGTCTAAGTTTGAAAAATAGTACATTGTGTAACAAGGAGGCAAAGTGGATCTTTTACGCCGAACGCGATGTTTTCAGTACGAGTCGAGCGCGCGCAGCAGCGCGCGAGGCAAAAGCTTTTAACTCCAAGGAGTTAAAAGTGGTGTTTTACGTACTCCGTACCACTAATCCACTCCAACAGTACGTAAAACACCACTTTTAACTCCTTGGAGAAAAACCTTTGTCAACCATTACCGCATCTTCTAGTGCTAGCAAATTTTTTTGCTTGAACATTTCTGAGTCAGATGCTTCGTTCCCATAAGGCTTACTTGAATCAGAAATATTTCCTCACGTTGTGACAGCGGTCATGAATTTTACAGTGCCACTCCCTTTATACTAATAATAAGTGAACATCTGACAGCAAAGATGTTTCAGCTGCTGAAGAAATATTTCTGTGCAATCAATTACTGCTCTGACGTCCTCAAAGCATATTGGTACATCTAGATATTTCATTTTTGGAGGACCAAGGGATGGTGGATTTTAAACACTGCCCTAATAAAAGTATAGTTGAATAAAAAATATGTTAACAATGTTTCAGTGAAATATGGAAAAAATAGCTAAACTACTGTAGCTCCAATTCTATTTAAATTTTACGGATGCCTTGACGATTTTTTCGCGTAATGTTATCGTCCTAGGGTTCAGTGATGGGACAGTGGTGAGAGCCCACTCTGCAAGGTCAATGATCTGGTCTAAAACATCAAACGATTTGATGCCACTCATTGTACTCTAACTACTATCGATTTTCAAATAGTCCATAAACTTCGGCAAGAGTTCACGGCTGTTTACTTGAACTCCAAAATCTTCTACACGTATAGGTGGCTCTGACCAATGAGAATCTTGATTATTTAATAAAGAATGAACAGTTTGCTCTATATTGTATGTTTGAGTTGATGCTGGAGAAAAATTTGAAGTTCTTCGGACTAATTCCCTGGCATCGACTGGAGAGCAAACTTGTATGAGGCTAGACACAACCGATAGTTCATTCTGAGATAATATCGAGTTTTCATTTTCTTTTTTCTTGTCTAATATTTCTTCAGCATCGATCATAATGACTGGGTTATCGTTCTATTCATTTCTTTTCAAATGCCTTTGCAATCGACTGCTCTGTGAAGGACCGCATTTTGCAAGGCTTTGCAAAACGCCTGGCAAGTTGCACTAAGGAACTGTACTGGCTTTTAATTATCGTTTCTGAAATGAGTAATCTGGTGACACATTGATAAATTATAAAGAAAATTATTTTTTATGAAATAGAGCAACTATATATAGGTAGGACCCGAGTGAGTTTTGAAGTCATGCAATGAATTTTGAGGTTATTCATTGAAAAAATGTATATTACCATTTTTTTCATGTTTTTGCACTTTTTCATGTTTTTGCTTTATCGGAACTTGTTACATTTCCAAAAATGTCTTTTCTGTACACTAACCTCTCACCGCAGTCCTCGGGATGGAGTGAAAATGAAGGTCTAAATGTTTTTGTCATTGACTATGGCAACAATTTACCCAGCTATACCTTTTGGTACTTGATTTTTCTCTTTAAAAGAATCTTACATCCTCCATAATATTTTTATTTATTTAAAATCAATAAATATTCCTGCTTACTCACGAGAATTCTATATATTTCAAGCGTACGTAAGAAAAGTTTGCATCAATGGACTACTTACAAAAACTGCTATCAGGTACCATGGAAAAAATGTGAGATCCCATATTCCCCCTACACGGTATCAATAGAAATTAAGATTATTGTTCTATTATTAGCAAGAAATCAGAGATATCAAGGATTTCTTCTTCTGTTGTTATTTTTCTTTACAAAATTAACGGGCGCCTATCAAGAGACTCGGTAGAGTCTCGGGACAAGTACATTGACAGCTCTTTCGTCTGCTGGCCTGAGGCTCTCGCCGAGACTATATTTTCTCTGAATAAAACGATTCGCCGTAGTGGGGGTAAAATTGGTATGCGATTTTCTTTAATTACGAAACTCATGAGTTCTGTACGTCTTTGAAAATTGAACTTTCAGCTAATTAAGAAGTTCTCTGTCGAATGAGCCCAAAATCAGCATGATCGGTGTCGTAATTGCTGAGAAAAAACTTTGCACGGGCTTAAGATTATGCAAAAGTTACTAACACACTCGGGATTCGACGTATCTGTATACGCGTACTCTGACCGCTACAAGCATAGGCCTCTTGGGCCCCATGATCACCAATCCCCGGTGAGAATATTCGTGTTCCAACCAATGAGCAATGAAAAAAATCCTAGGCCAATTACATCAAAGCTTGAAATGGCATGCGCAAGCATATAGCAAGTAGTGCATTTCAGTACTGACTATGAATGTACAATATATATGACGTCAACTTCAGAACGTAGCACACGGCGCAGCACAGCTGGTAACAGCAGTCATAAATTTACATATATATATGTACAAACCATGTGTCAGTTTTTGATCGCATGAACAGAGTTTCGACATTACGAAGTGCGTGCGGGATAAATAAAAAAATAATTTTCATCATCTAAAGAAGTGCAGATTACTATTTATGTTGTTATTTGTGATATATTAAACCGGTATCAAAGTGGCCGCGTAAATGTAGTCTGTGATGTGTGTGTGAAAAAGAATATAAAAAATGCGCGATGCATATGTCAACGAAACTTTTCAAGATTTCATTATTTCATTCGATTGGAAATAAGTGTTAACTGATATAATCCTTCAATTAAACCAGAGTATGAGAAATATTGTCCAGTGCAAATATATCGTCAGTGGCGTGGTTATATGTCAAGGTTATATATACAAATAAATAGAACTAAAATACACGCAACTGTTAGAATGATATTAGTAACTTTAATTGAATAAATGTTTTCTAATTTACATCTTGTCATATCATTATTTTTAAACATCCCCATATTTTGCTTGATATTCAGTTTGGCTCTGCCCTCTCCGATCCCTGTTTTCACCCCATCAGTTTGCAGCGGATCGATTCATATTATTAATTCGTTCCCTAATATGTGTCTTATGATTTTCTACTCCTTCATGATGATTGTGGTAACATGATTCGAGAGGTTTCTAACCATGACCTTCAATTGCACATTTTATAAATCAGATTTTCAAAAAAAAATCTGGTCTTGGTATAGTGTGTAGTTATTCTAATTAAAAAATTGATTATAAAAGTCTTCAGTTGCTCATTTATGGATAGATTTGAAATTGCTATCTTCGAAGCTTATTGCGCAGATACATTGAACCGCAGCAGATACCTGCGAACTCTGAAATTTCTGTGGATAAATATATATGCGACGGATCACCCCTTATCTTTGATTATGGTAATATTTAATGGAACTTGGTGCGGCAAGCTTTTAAGTGTTCCTTTTCAAATAGTATTGAAGTTTATATGACTAATATACAGCGAATACTTCCAAACTTTGATATTTATGTATACCAGCATGTGTGCCAATCATTCGAATCATTTACTCCAACCGTATCATGTAATCTAGAACATTCATCACAAAAGTCTGCCGCTTTCCTAAATACTTCAATTTTCCTTTTTCTACTCTATTCTGAGTTTTTGAATTTCTAAATTGATTTCTGAATTGTCCTGAAATGGTTTTCCTCCAAAACCAATGCAGGTACCTTAAACGTCTTTGAATTCTGTTGCTCCGCTGAATTAAGTTCGCTTAGTTTTTTTGCTGCTTTGAGTTCTGGCATAATAAATGTTAGAAGTTTTCGGGTACTTTTTTCAGCAACTATCAAACTGTGGATAATTGGACTTCAGCGGCCACTTGCAAACTTTGGAAATATATTTCATTGGGAGCACATTTTGGATGAAATGAAATCTCTAGATTCAGAATGCAAAAGCGACATTTAAAGTGGGAAAATCTGTTGGATTTTTCGCGTTCTTTCATTTGAATTTTGAAGAAAAGGGATAAATAAAATCTGTTTTATTAAGGAAATCTTTACGTCAGTTCTTTCTTCGTTCAAAGACTTGGAAAAAATTGCCAAAGGCCAAGGACAAACCGGTGACGAAATATTTCCAGTATAATTTTGACGAAAAATAGATCTTTTGTCGCGGAAACCAACGTTATGAGCCGAAAATCATATTACAGCCCACGAGACGCATTTCTTTACTCTTTTGGGTTCCTATTACACAAAACATATGAGAAGATAAGGGGGAAAATCACCAACGTGGAAGAAAAAACCAGTGCCGAAATATTTCCAATACAATTTTGACGAAACATAGGTCCTTTTTTGTGGATACCAACGTTATAAGCCGAAAATCATATCTCGGCCTCCAACCCGCTTTCTACCATTCTCTTGGGTTCCCAATAAGCATAGCATATTAGAGTAGAAGAAAAAAAATAGCCCAAGTCCATGGACAGACCTGTGACGGAATATTGTCTGTACAATGTTGACGAGAAATTTGTTGTTTTTCGTGGAAACCAACGTTATAGGCCGAAAATCATATTACGGCCCACAACACGCATTTCTTCATGCTCTTGGATTCCCAATAGACAAAACATATTAGAAGACAAGGAGAAAAATCACCAAAGTCCAAGACCAAACCAGTGCCTAAATATTTTCAGTACAATTTTGAAGAAAAATTGGTCTTTTACGTGGAAACCAACATTAAACCATAAACTTCCCCTTGGGAAAAAAAGGTTGGGACAAGTACATTGATGGTCCCTTGTTTCTGGATGACATAGAAAAAAAATTCAGAACCACGAAAAAAATTCTATAGAAATAACAAACGAAAAATTGTTTGGTTCAAAAAAATTCAACAATAAAAAACAATCGAAAAAAATTCTGTAAAGAAAAATAAAATTTTTCAAAAAAATTCATAAATATTGAACAAATTGAAAAATGTACTATCCAAGTTACATGCAGTATAAAAATGTCTGATATCAATTAGAGGCCAAGTTTTTATTGATAATTTGGAATATTTATTGAACAAATCGGAAACTTTAATTGAAACTCATGATAATTATTTTCAAGAAAAAAGTTAATGAAAAAAAAGTCATAACGGAAGTTACGTGCAGTACTAAAATGTATTATATCAATTCGAGGTCAAGTATTTATCAGTTATTCGAAATATAATCTCCGGCGACAAATGAGCGTTGAGAATCCTTGTCGGGCTCACAACGTTTTATCAAAATTACTAAAAAATTAATGGAAATAAAATCATTAAAAATTCACATGAAAGTCATTCGTTACTTCAACAAGGTACACACTTTAAAGAATTGATTCCCCTCCAATTTTCAGGATCCCCTGGTATTATTCACAACATTCAACTTCGATTGGATCGGTACAAATTATGTTCAAATACGTCTTAAACGTACTTGTCCGGCCCATTACTTTTTATTCAAATTGCTCATTCGAAAACAAATCAAAAACGAAGTTAATGCATGTGTTAATATTAAGGAACAGTAATTCCCGAGAAAATAATTTTCCTTCGAATCGCTCTTGTGAAAATGAAACGAAAATGAAAGATGAAGTTGATTAGTCTATTTATATTATATGGAGTCATAATTCACAACAAAATCATTTTTCTCCAAATTCCAGGAATCCACGTGTCGTACTCGACTAGTGATATTTATCAAAATGTGTACGTGACTATAGAAAAAAAACATTGCATGGCTGAGTAGGTTCGAAAATTTCTAGTAATGCGCCTGATTATTTCTCATTTTCATTGGTTCACTGAAGAAAATGAGAAGTGGATATTGCTATACGAACTTGCGAACAATCAAGTTCAAATTAATTGGAGATCTTATTTTTATTTCTATCCATTTTATTATATTTGTCATTATAGAACAGCCCTGATTTGTTTTCGAATGAGCAATTTAAATAAAAAGTGATGGGCCGGACAAGTACATTTAAGACGTATTTGAACATAATTTGTACCGATCCAATCGAAGTTGAATGTTGTGAATAATACCAGGGGATCCTGAAAATCGGAGGGGAATCGATTCTTTAAAGTGTGTACCTTGTTGAAGTAACGAATGACTTCCATGTGAATTTTTAATGATTTTATTTCCATTAATTTTTTAGTAATTTTGATAAAACGTTGTGAGCCCGACAAGGATTCTCAACGCTCATTTGTCGCCGGAGATTATATTTCGAATAACTGATAAATACTTGACCTCGAATTGATATAATACATTTTAGTACTGCACGTAACTTCCGTTATGACTTTTTTTTCATTAACTTTTTTCTTGAAAATAATTATCATGAGTTTCAATTAAAGTTTCCGATTTGTTCAATAAATATTCCAAATTATCAATAAAAACTTGGCCTCTAATTGATATCAGACATTTTTATACTGCATGTAACTTGGATAGTACATTTTTCAATTTGTTCAATATTTATGAATTTTTTTGAAAAATTTTATTTTTCTTTACAGAATTTTTTTCGATTGTTTTTTATTGTTGAATTTTTTTGAACTTAACAATTTTTCGTTTATTATTTCTATAGAATTTTTTTCGTGGTTCTGAATTTTTTTTCTATGTCATCCAGAAACAAGGGACCATCAATGTACTTGTCCCAACCTTTTTTTCCCAAGGGGAAGTTTATGGTTTATTACTTTCTGCAACTAAAGCCCATTTTATGTGACTACTTCTCTCCTAAATTTATATTTTGCTTTCCTGAATTATTACCATTCTCAGAGATCGGTAACGAATACTATTACACACAACAATATCAGTATTATTATTCATAAAATATGACAAAAGATGCACGAAAATAGAGGCCTGTCAAATGAGGTCAAAACGTTAAGAATATCTACTGAAGCTTGTGCAATTATGTAGGGAATCACAAGTTGCTCCATTTCGACAAGCACACATCGAACTTTGTAATGAATTCCTCCTCATATAGAAAGTTGATCGCAGCAATAACTAGGTACTGCGGGAATAAGTGAAACATTTCGGATTTGAACAGAATGTGCTTACGTCTTCGAACCAAAGACACCAAAATTCGGCACGTTTCTCAGGAATATGGTTTTATTTTAGACATGGGAAACTTTTCTCTTCTTCTGACATATATTTTGGCTGCCTTAGGCGTAAACCATAAGCTTTTATAGCCTGCTCACACAATCCACTAGTCACTTCAATACCGTTAAAGTAGATAACCTCAAAAGATTAAAAAAAAAAGAAAACCACAAACAGAATAAGAGTAATCTTGGAAAAAAGTACTCAGGAGAGTCATCATGTGAAGAGCCGTTTTCATGAAGGGCTGACACAAGTCCACAACTTGAAAGAGTAACCCAGGGGTACATGGTATTTGTCACTAGAGATATTGATTTTTTGAATACAAAAGAGGGTAACTCGTTCATTCTGATTCTTGAAGTTGAGCACTTCACACATGAACTGAATGCTCTTGCATTTTTAATATCCTCTCAGACATGTTTTTGTCTTACTTTTTGTAGACACTCAACCAAAACATTGAGCGAAATCATCTATTTACATAATAATATTAATAGTTCGATTTGAGGAATCGTAACCGCACGCATTGTATTTTCGGAACATTCCACGCTAAGTCGGAAGAATTGAATTTTTTTTATTTTTAAGTTCCTCAATATTTTGATATATTTCAGTATCCTCTTTTTTATTAGAATTTGAGATTTTTTTGATTACTCATTCAAACTATATAGAACTTTAAAAAAATGTTCTTTTTTTATGAAAAAAGAACAAAAAAACGATTTAGAATAACACGCTTGATTATTTCAAAAGTCATAACTTTTGAAATAATCAAGCGTGTTATTCTAAATCCTTTTTTTTGTTCTTTGATTATTTCAAAATTTTTGTTCACGCTTGTTATTCTGAAGCCTTCTTTTAAATAGCCTTTACAGAATTAAAATAATAAAAAATAGTCGAAGTGTATTTCATTAATATTCTCAAGTTTGAAAGTTCAAATAGTATTTTTGAATAGTGTATCTTGCGATTTGTTTGAAATTTTTTATATTTCCTACGATTATTCTTTTGATAACTTTTGAGACCGGTCTCTTCGTGATAATTTTTTTTTAATTTTTGAAAAACTGAAAAAAACGTTCCTTCTTTATAAAATCATTATGAAAAAGATCAAATTATATAAAAAAAACCTAAAATAAAAAACAATCGGAAAACATTGAATTAGAATATGAAAAAAGTATAAATTAGAAAAAAAATTCTATTAAGAAAAATAAAAAATTGGTTCAAAAATTCATAAATATTGAACGAATTGAAAAATGTACTATCCAAGTTACGTATAGTATGAAAATGTATGATATAAAATGGAGGCCAAGTTTTTATTGATAATTTGGAATATTTATGAAAATCGGAATCATTAATTGAAATTTGGAATATTTACTAAAAAAGCAGGAAACTTTAATTGCAAAATTGCCGTTTTATTCATAGGAACCACTAATAATTCATAATCAAGAGACTCGGTAGAGTCTCGGGACAAATACATTGACACCCTGTCGTCTGCTGGCCCGAAGCTTTCGCCGTGACTATATTATCTCTGAATAAAGTATAAAACTATAATCTTCCCCTAGGAAAAAAAAGGTTGGGACAAGTAC
This sequence comes from Venturia canescens, assembly GCF_019457755.1. Classification (NCBI taxonomy): domain Eukaryota; kingdom Metazoa; phylum Arthropoda; class Insecta; order Hymenoptera; family Ichneumonidae; genus Venturia; species Venturia canescens. The sequence goes on from NC_057430.1 coordinate 3,567,328, forward strand.
ATTGATGGTCCCTCGTTTTCTGGTAATCCCAACCATAAAAAAACTTAAAAAATTTTTTTTTTTTTAAATTGTCAAAAAAATTAATTTATAAAAAAACACAGAACAATTCGAAAAAAATTTCACAAATCTTGAAAAAACATGATCTTTCAAAAAAAACTAAACTGTATCTATTTTTTAAAGTGTCAAATAAATCAAATAACAAGTAAAAAATAAAAACCGAACAATCGCGCTTGAAATTATATGGAAAACCGATGCCTCATTCTTCTTATTTGATTCGAAGGGCTAAATCAATTTAAAAAAATTCCATCTAATTTACGTTCAGCATGAAAATTTATTATATCAATTCGAGGCCAAGTATTTTCTAATAAATTGAAAAAAGTCACCATTTGAGTTACGTGCAGCACTAAAATTTATTATATCAATCGAAGGACAAGTAATTTATGAGTAACTCCAAATTTCAACAATATGGAATTGTTCTAAGAAGCTTTTAAATCCAAAAAAATCACGAGCAAGCTGGTAATTTCTTTTTCTATGGTGGCAGAGACTTATAAGATAATCGATTCTTCTCAGACTTTCAGGAGCTTCTGATATTATTCACAATATCCGACGTCGATTGGATCGATACAAATTATGTGTAAATATGAGTTAGAAGTACTTGCCCGGCCCATCACTATTCATTCAAATAAAAATCAATTATAAAAAAACGAAATTGTACGGCAGCCTCCGGTTAAAAATTTATTAAAATGCGATTTATTATTAGTTTAATGTTGTTAATAATAGTATAGGTTAGTTATGCCGAATGAAATTCGTTCGCTGAAAGAAGTGAGAAGTAAAAATTGCCGTCATTGCAATACAAACTGGGGAGTTATTTTGGAAGCTTCAACATATTTAATGTGCAAAATGTTTTTTATTTATCGATGGACAATAACATCACTTGTATATTACAGGACAATTCGTTTCCATTCTTATTAAATTAGTGCAGTTAAGGGAATATTACTTGAAGATAACTGTCTAAATTCCCTCAGCTTGAATATTTGTGCTCCATCAGTTCTAGAAAGGCCCTGATTTTTATTTGAATAAACAATTTTAATGGAAAGTGATGGGCCGGACAAGTACTTTTAACTCATATTTAAACATAATTTGTATCGATCCAATCGATGTCGAATATTATGAATAATATCAGAAGCTCCTGAAAGTCTGAAAGGGATCGATTTTCTTATAAGCCTCTGCCACCATAGAGTAAGAAATGACTAGCTTGCATATGATTTTTTTGGATTTAAAAGCTGCTTAGAACAATTCCATAAAGTTGAAATTTGGAGTTACTCATAAATTCCTTGTGCTTCGATTGACATCATAAATTTTAGTGCTGCACATAACTCAAATGGTAACTTTTTTCAATATGTTAGAAAATACTTGGCCTCGAAATGATATAATAAGTTTTAATGTTGCACTTAAATTGGATGGATTTTTTTTTTTATTGATTTAGCTGTTCGAATCAAATAAGAAGAATGAGGCATCGGTTTCCAAAATGATTTTAAGCGCGATTGTTCGGTTTTTTATTTTTTACATTGTAACGGTACGTTAGTGACAGAACACTCCGCTACGCGTAGGTTCGAGCTGAGTAAGGATTTACGGAGCAGGTATGAAAGAAAAACAAGAGCCCAGGCAGATTTGTGTGGATGCTTTAACAAAAATAAAAGATTTATTGAATTAGAGGTCTTTTGTGTTTTGCTTATAAAAACAAATATAAGCGTGAGTTTTGACTCCCAGCAGTTTCCTCTTCTTTTCTTTTTTTGAATCGCTTGCAAATAATATCGCTTGCAAATAATATCGCTTGCAAAATGACACACCTCACAAATTAAGAAAATAACCCGGCTTCGCAAATAATAAGTCTCACTTTGATAATCAGATTCGCAAAAATAAAGTTTGGCCAAATGACAGTCGTAACTAGAGTACGTTTCGCAAGAAAAACAAAAAAAAACTAGGAGAGTTCGCAAATATATTAAATTTCCACAACGTTATAGAGAATCGCAAATAGGTTAGAGTCTCGTCAGACTGAGAAAATTCGGAGTTGATACGCTTTCGCAAATTTTAAGACAAAAGATCGAAATTTATAAGAGACACATAAGTGATCGAGCTTCGCAATTGTAAGATATTTCGCAATTTCAATTGATTAGCCATTTTGATTGATTCGCAATTTTGATAATGATTCGCAATTTTAATTCTAATTCATAAAGATTCGCAAGTTAAATTCATAATTTATAATGATTCGCAATTTTGATAGATCCGCAATTTTAATTTCATAAGGGTTCGAAATTCGCATGTTTAAGTTATAAAGATTCGAATGGATTCGCAATTTTAATTTATAAAGATTTTGATAAGGATTCGATACTCAGGAAGCCTAGATTTTAAGTGTGGAATTAAACCCACCCAGGAATCTTTGGACAGAACGAAGCCGAACTGTCCCCTCCCTCCTGGTATGAGTGAGAGGAGTCCACTAAGAATCTTTTGATCGAACGAAGCCGAACGATCACCTCCCTCTTGGCAGACAAGGAATAAGTAATCTAGCCAGAAATCTTCAGATAGAACGAAACCGAACCTTCCCCGCCCTCCTGACTAGATCGGTGCCCCACACTGACAATCCTGAACCCAAACGAAACCGAATGGGGCCCACCCTGTCAGCATAAGTCGGTGGGGTATGATGAAAGTTGCTTCCTGAGCAATATTTATTGTTTTTTTAATGAATAAAGCGGGTTCTGGTATTCTAGGCCAGAGTCGGCTAAGTTGCGTAATGCGGATTCAAGTTGCGAATCTCGAGATCGGCTAGTGAAAGCGGGTCTAGCGTGATGAGGACTAGACTGGCTCTCGAGACCAGTTTCCATTGCCTTCTTATACTCTCGCGAAACAACGACAAACCATCAAAATAATTTTGTCGCATTGCGACAATTACGCCCATTCACCAATCAAGTTAATCTCAAACCTTCTCAAAATACCCGATTGGTTACGTTTTGTGTCGTATGTCCGTTGTTATTGGTTGATTGGCTCGGACCAATGCCTATTTTCGGAGTTCCAGTGATGCGCAAACGCGACACTTCGCTGGGCCTATTGTTGATGGATGTCGTTTTCGTTTTCTTGGATCTCGCTTTATTCGTTGTTCTTGGAATTCTCGCATTGGTCGGATCTCTTGATTGGCGAATGTGCGCTTGTTCTCTGAAGCGCGCGAAATACATTTGAATTTGAATTTACACGAGTTATTTTTTGTTATAAAATTTCGTCAATTTGCAAGTGATTTTATTGTGAGATTTCCACCTTCCTACTTTTCCCGAATCCTTTCGTAAGTTTCAAATATTTTCATGTTAAACGATTGAAGTTATTTAAGTGAATTTTAAAGAGATAGCTATTCTGCGCGATCGCTACGAGGTGGGTTGATACGCGAGTCCAGGCGCTGGCGCCTTGATCGATTAATTGTCGTACCACGCTCTACTGCGTCGGTACGGCCGATAACCATTTTGTTGACTGGTGTGGATCGTCTCAACATGTTATTTGATTCTTTTGACACTTTAAAAAATACATATATATTAGTTTTTTTTTAAAGAAAAAGTTTTTTCGAGATTTGTGAAATCACAAAAATATGAAAGTTTGAAAGTATTCGCTCCGTACCGCAGTATTGGCACACATGCTGTGATACAAAAATATAAAAGTTTGAAGGTTTTCGCTCCATACAAAATGCAAACTTCAATACTATTTGAAAAGAAACACTTTAAAACTTGCTGAATCAAGTTCCATTACATATTACCATCATCAAAGATAGGGGGTGATACTTAGCACATACACTTATCCACAGAAATTTCAAAGTTCGCAGGTATCTACTGTGATTCAATGTATCTGCGCAATGAGTTTAGAAGACAGCAATTTCAAATCCATCCATAAATGACCAACTGAAGACTTTTGTAATGAATTTTTCACTTCATGTTTATGTTACGGTGAGAGTCAAGAAGTAAAATAAATGACACGGTATATAAATTTCATAGTTTGCAGATTTTGCTGTATTTCAATGGTCCAAAAGTATTAGAGTGAAAAGTTGTTAGAAGTCATGATGTTACATTAAAATGACATAGCCCACATAACATTCAGAAATTCTGTAGGTTTCCATGATGTTGGCAGGTATTATATTTAATCGCATCCAAAACTGCGCAACTGTGGACTTATCGTAATGAATGTTTTCACCAATAATTCCACATTTGCAGTTTGCAGAATAGAAATACTCAACATACACGTCATTTCATAAGTATTGTTGTCATAATTTGTGTTTGCCTACCGCATTGCGAAGATTCCACTTTTCATATTATCAGCAAAAAAAAGCACCCAAAGACTTTTTGGAACAAGTTTCAAAATTTATTACTTAACAGACCAGGTGGCAAAAGAATAACTTCACTTATATCAAGGCCAGAAACTGTTTTGAGAATCTGATGTACAAAATTTGCGATTGATGATCATATACACTCTCGTCCAAAAGTTTGGGTTCACCAGTTAAAATTTTTACCCACACTAAAAGTTCAATAGCTTGGTCAAAAATCAATGGAATCAAATTTAATAAACGTCATTTTGAAGGGACTAAGTTGAGCTTCAATTTGTCGTCTCCTAAATTATTTTACAATTTTTTTTTTTAGCTGGCACGCGTTTTAAAACAGCGCCGTTTTTCGACAAATTTTTGGCCTTCGTAAACCGGCTGCCAATGTAGTAAACATTTTTTTCGCTACTTTCCTTCATGACAGCTTTGAAGGGGATAGAAAAAACTTCATTTTTGTTTTTTAAAAAATATCGTACGATTTTTTTCGCACGGTTATCTTAATCTCAGCAAAAAATTAGGAGTTTCAGAAATTGTGGCATATTTCGAAAACTTTGGGAGTTCCCAAAGTTTTGATTATTTTAGATTACGTTTCTGAAATTTTTTTTTTCATCTTTTTGGTCAGGTCTCGACTGAAAATTACTCGAGAAATATGGGGTTTGGGATAAAATTTCAGAAGGGAAGAAAGTTTCAATTTGTAATTTAGAACTCACTGACATTTTTCAAATTTTTTTGTCGATCTTTTCAAAATAAGTAAGGTACTTGTTTTTAGATTTCATCGTAATCCCCATATCATTTCGATAGAAAACATTATTCTCTTACCTTATTTACACTTGTTTCTCATCGAAAAAGCCGCCTTTGGATTTGAGGACTGCGTTGACGAGTCGCAGCATTCGCTCGATTAATTTGTTATAATTATATGGCTTGGTCAAAACTCACCCAAACGTTCTCAAGTTCTCGCCACAAATCGCTGGCAGAAAAAGGATAGGTTGTTCTAACTTTCTGATCGAGCTTCTCCCACAGAATTGAATCCCATCTCCTAACTTAAGTTAGGAGATTGTGATGGCCAAGTCGTATTAATGATTCCTCCTTTTTTTCTGAGAGCGCGTTCTTCTAAGGTGAACTCGTCATTGAGAATTGAAAAATAAAAATTTGGGTTCTTCCAGCTACGCAGTATATTCCTCCACTGACACACTTTTCATCCATGATGTTATAGCACCCATTGGTATAGTTTTTTTTTATTAACTAGACACAGTAGCGGTTTTTTACAGCAATACACTGCTGGTGTCAACTAAATTTGCCAAGACATAATAAACAAATCAATCGAGCGAAACAGGTGTAAATAAGGTAAGAGACTAAGAGTTTTCTATCAAAATGGCATGGAGATTGCGATGAAATCTAAAAAAAAAGTACCTCACTTGTTTTGCAAAAATCGACAAAAAAATTTGAAATGATGTCGGTGAGTTCAAAATTACTAATTGAAACTTTCTTCCCTTCTGAAATTTTATCCCAAACCTCATATTTTTCGAGTTATTGTCAGTCGAAATCTGACCAAAAAGATGAAAAAAAAATTTTCAAAAACGGAATCTAAAATAATTAGAATAAGTTTATTATAAACCGATACAACTTTTTACCCTCCTGACATTTCCTCGGAACCCCCAAAGTTTGAGAAATACGCCACAATTTCTGAAACTCCTCATTTTTTGCTGAAATAAAGATCGTACGATATTAAAAAAAAAAATAATAAAGCTTTTTCTATCCCCTTCAAAGCTGTCATGGAGGAAAGTAGCGAAAAAAATGTCTACTACATTGGCAGCCGGTTTACGAAGGCCAAAAATTTGTCGAAAAACGGCGCTGTTCTAAAATACGTGCCAGCTAAAAAAGAATGTATAAAAAATTAAGAGTCAGCAAATTGAAGCTCAACTCATTCCCTTTAAGATGACGTTTATTAAATTCGATTCCATTGATTTTTGACCCAGCTATCGAACTTTTAGTGTGGGTAAAAATTTCGACTGGTGAACCCAAACTTTTGGACGGGAGTGTAGTTGGCAACCTCTTGAATCACGTTATCATAATCAGCATGAAGAAATAGTAGAAAATCATAGGACAAATATTAGGCAACCAATTAATAATATGTATCGATCCGCAGCAAACCGATGGAGTCAAAACAAGGATCGGAAAGAGCAGAGCCAAACTCAATACGAAGCAAAATATGGGAATATTCAAAAATAATGATGACACAAGAAATAAATTAGAAAACATTTATTCGATTGGAGTTTCTCACATTATATACTAACAGTTCCGTGTGTTCTTGTTTTATTAATTATCAACCATAATATTTCAGATCGGAAAAAAGAATATTTGACATTACAGGTTGACGAACATTTTTCCGTATAATTTCCAGACCTATTTTTGATAAAGTGATTTGCCTTATTTATTTTATTATTCACTAACTGTGCGATCGTTTGTTACATTGTTCCCGCACTTCGTAATGTCAAACCCCGGCCGGTTCGTTACGACACAGCGATCAAAGGGAACTCGCATATATAACCTACATTATTACACATGATATAAACCAGGAAAAAATTTCTATAGAAATAATAACCGAAAAATTGAAAAGTTCAAAAAAATTCAACAAAAATAAAAAACAATCGAAAATAATTCTGTAAAGAAAAATAAAAAATTTTCAAAAAAAATCATAAATATTGAATAAATTGAAAAATGTACTATCCAAGTTACATGCAGTATAAGAATGTATGATATCAATTGGAGGCCAAGTTTTTATTGATAATTTGGAATATTTATCCAACAAATTGAAAACTTTAATGAAATTCATGATAATTATTTTCACGAAAAAAGTTAATGAAAAAAAAGTCATAACGGAAGTTACGTGCAGTACTAAAATGTATTATATCAATTCGAGGTCAAGTATTTATCAAGAGACTCGGTAGAGTCTCGGGACAAGTACATTGACAGCCCTGTCGTCTGCTGGCCCGAGGCTCTCGCCGAGTATACTTTCTCTGAATTAAAACGATTCGCCGTGGTAGGGGTAAAATTGGCAAGTGATTTTTTTGAATTACCGAAGTTATGAGTCATCGGAGGCTTTGAAAATTGAACTGAAGATTAATTAATAAATTCTCTTTCGATTCCACCCAAAATCAGCATGATCGGTGGCGTATTTGCTGAGAAAAAACTTTGCACGGGCTCAAGATTATGCAAAAGTTACCAACACATTCAAGAATTTATGCGTCTGTATTTATAAACACCATCAAAGGCACTTTGATGCTCTCGAGTTTCTGATTCGTTGGATCTGACGACATCCATTGTTAGACGTTGTGATTGGTTGTTGAAATTAGTTGTTGATGATTGGAAATCTGACGTCAACTTCAGAACGTAGCACACGGCGTAGCACAGCTGGTAACAGCAGTCATAAATTCGACCGATATACAAATATATATGTACAAACCATGTGTCAGTTTTTGATCGTATGAACAGAGTTTCGACATTACGAAGTGCGTGCGGGATCAATAAAAAAATAATTTTCGTCATCTAAAGAAGTGCATATTACTATTTATTTTGTTATTTGTGATATATTAAACCGGTATCAAAGCGGCCGCGTAAATGTAGTCTGTGATGTGTGTGTGAAAAAGAATATAAAAAATGCGTGATGCATATATGTCAACGAAACTCTTCAAGATTTCATTATTTCGTTCGATTGGAAATAAGTTTTGACTGAAATAATCCTTCAATTAAACCAGAGTACGAGAAATATTGTCCAGTGCGAATATATTGTCAATGGCGTGGTTATATATTAGGGTGCTTTTTTTTTCAGCGACATTTTTTTTTTTCACTCCCATCTCGCCTTTTTGTAGGGAATACCTTAAAAAAAAATCCCTGAAAATTTGAGCCCTTAATATTAATTTTAAGTACTCGACCAAGGCGTACAAAGATTTCCCCTTTAAAATACACGTAAAGTTCGATTTTTCTTCTTAAAAGTTCTACAGCTCAGAGGCATTTAATGGTACAACCTTGGTCGATGAGCGGATTTATTCAGAATTAAATGCTCCACAAAAGTGTCCATTGTGGCGTAAGTGTAACTCGAACTGGCGAGGTCGTAGAGGTCACTCAACCCAATTTTTTCATGAAATTCTCGTTTTTTTGCCTCTATCTCGTAAATGACAAGAGCTACAGAAAAAATGGGAATGACAAACTTGGAGGAAATTCAATTTCCTACAAAAAAGTATTCAAGCACCAAATCGCTAACATCGATATTTCTTGAGATATTGGGCTTTTAAGTTGAGGTAGTATGGAATTTTCATGAATTATTGAGCTAAATTGTATAAGTTGTTAATTTATTATTCTTTATTGTCACTTAAATCATCAAATATTTATTTGTTAAGTTGCAAATGATTAAAAAGTTGAATAACTCAACGTTTTGAAACTGAAATTCGAAAAAAAAAACATTTTCAAAGTGCTTAGATTTTTTTTTTACTTTTCACGAATTTTTCAATTGATTTTCCCCTGATTCTTCGAATTTATTTACCAGTCATTGAATACCGATAAAGTTCTAGTTGAAAATATGTTATATATAAGCAAGACAAGATATATAGATATAAAATAACATTGAAATATTTTGCGTATATACAACATATTTTCAACTAGAACTTTATAGGTATTCAATTACTGGTAAATAAATTAGAAGAATCAGGGGAAAATCAATTGAAAAATTCGTGAAAAGTGAAAAAAAAATTTTTAAGCACTTTGAAAATGTTTTTTTTTTCCGAATTTCAGTTTCAAAACGTTCAGTTATTCAACTTTTCAATCATTTGCAACTTAACAAATAAATATTTAATGATTTAAGTGACAATTAAGAATAATAAATTAACAACTTATACAATCCAGCTCAATAATTCATGAAAATTCCATACTACCTCAACTTAAAAGCCCAATATTTTAAGAAATATCGATGTTAGCGATTTGGTGCTTGAATACTTTTTTGTAGGAAATTGAATTTCCTCCAAGATTGTCATTCCCATTTTTTCTGTAGCTCTTGTCATTTACGAGATAGAGGCAAAAAAACGAGAATTTCATGAAAAAATTGGGTTGAGTAACCTCTACGACCTCGCCAGTTCGAGTTACACTTACGCCACAATGGACATTTTTGTGGAGCATTTAATTCTGAATAAATCCGCTCATCGACCAAGGTTGTACCATTAAATGCCTCTGAGCTGTAGAACTTTTAAGAAGAAAAATCGAACTTTACGTGTATTTTAAAGGGGAAATCTTTGTACGCCTTGGTCGAGTACTTAAAATTAATATTAAGGGCTCAAATTTTCAGGGATTTTTTTTTAAGGTATTCCCTACAAAAAGGCGAGATGGGAGTGAAAAAAAAAAATGTCGCTGAAAAAAAAGCACCCTATTATATATCATGTGTACATAGGTTATATATACGAATAAATAGAACAAAAATACACGCAACTGTTAGAATGATATTAGAAACTTCAATTGAATAAATGTTTTCTAATTTATTTCTTGTGTCGTCATTATTTTTAAACATCCCCATATTTTGCTTGATATTCAGTTTGGCTCTGCCCTCTCTGATCCTTGTTTTCACCCGCTCAGTTTGCAGCGGATCGATTCATATTATTAATCCTTTCCCTAATATGAGTTCTATGATTTTCTACTCCTTCATGATGGTCATGGTAACATGATTCGAGAGGTTTCTAACCATGATCTTGAATTGCACATTTTGTAAATCAGATTTTCAAAAAAAAATCTGGTCTTGGTATAGTGTGTAGTTATTCTTTTCTCATTAGGCCTGTCGAGTGATAAATTTGGAAACTTTTCCAGAAAGTCTTTGGATGCTTTTTTTGCTAATGATATGAAAAGTCGTATCTTAGGAATGTGGTATGCAAACACAAATTTTGATAACAAAACTTATAGAATGACATGTATGTTGAGTATTTCCACTTTGCAAACTACAAATATGGAATTATTATAAAATAAATTCATTCCGATAAGTCTACTGTTGCTCAGTTTTGGATGCGATCAAATATGATGCCTACCAACATCCCCAGAAACTTATAGAATTGCTGAATGCAATGTGTGCTATGTCATTTTAATGTAACATCATGACTTTTGACAACTTTTCATTATAATGCTGTAGATTCGGATCATTAAAATACTGCAAAAAACTGCAAACTATACAATTTAAATACTGTGCCATTCATTTTACATTTTGACTCTAACTGTAACATCTATATGAAGTAAAAAATTGATTATAAAAGTCTTCAGTTGCTCATTTATGGATAGATTTGAAATTGCTGTCTTCGAAGCTCATTGCGCAGATACATTGAACCGCAGCAGATACCTGCGAACTCTGAAATTTCTGTGGATAAATATATATGCGACGGATCACCCCTTATCTTTGATTATGGTAATATGTAAGGGAACTTGGTTCGGCAAGTTTTTAGGTGTTCCTTTTCAAATAGTATTGAAGTTTGTATGACTGATATACAGCGAATACTTCCAAACTTTGATATTTCTGTGTTGCAGCATGTGTGCCAATCATTCAAATCATTTACTCCAACCGTATCATGTAATCTATAAAATTCATCACAAAAGTCTTCCGCTTTTCTAGATACTTCAATTTTCCTTTTTCTACTCCATTGTGAGTTTTCGAATTTCTAAATTCATTTTTGAATTGTCCTGAAATGGTTTTCCTCCAAAACCAATGCAGGTACCTTAAACGTCTTTGAATTCTATTGCTTTGTTGAATTAAGTTCGCTTAGTTTTTTTTGCTGCTTTGAGTTATGGCATAATAAATGTTAGAAGTTTTCGGGTACTTTTTTTCAGCAACTATCAAACTGTGGATAATTGGACCTCAGCGGCCACTTGCAAACTTTGGAAATATATCTCATTGAGGGCACGTTTTGGATGAAATGAAATCTCTAGATTCAGAATACAAAAGCGACATTTAAAGTGGGCAAATCTGTTGGATTTTTCGTGTCTTGAATTTGATCTATCTTTCATTTGAATTTTGAAGAAAAGGGATAAATAAAATCTGTTCTATTAAGGAAATCTTTACATCAGTTCTTTCTTGGTATGAAGACTTGGAAAAAATCGCCAAAGGCCAAGGACAGACAGTTGACGAAATATTTTCAGTACAATTTTGACGAAAAATAGATCTTTTGTCGCGGAAACCAACGTGCCGAAATATTTCCAGTACAATTTTGACGAAAAATAGGTCCTTTTTCGTGGAAACCAACGTTATAAGCCGAAAATCATATCTCGGCCCCCAACCCGCTTTCTACCATTCTCTTGGGTTCCCAATAAGCATAGCAAATTAGAGTAGAAGAAAAAAAATAGCCCAACTCCATGGACAGACCTGTGACGGAATATTTTCTGTACAATGTTGACGAGAAATTTGTTGTTTTTCGTGGAAACCAACGTTATCGGCCGAAAATCATATCTCGGCCCGCAACACACTTTTCTCCATGCTCTTGGGTTCCGAAAAGACGAAACATATTAGAGTACAAGGAAAAAAATTGCCAAAGTCCAAAGACAGACCTGTGACGAAATATTTCCAGTACAATTTTAACGAAAAATAGATTTTATTTCGTGGAAAGCAACATTATAAGCCGAAAACCATATTATGGCCCACAACACGCATTTCTTCATGCTCTTGGATTCCCAATAGACAAAACATATTAGAAGACAAGGAGAAAAATCACCAAAGTCCAAGACCAAACCAGTGCCGAAATATTTTCAGTACAATTTTGAAGAAAAATTGGTCTTTTACGTGGAAACCAACATTATAAACCGAAATTCATTTCTCGGGCCTCATCCCGGATTCCTCCATGCTGTTGAGTTCCTAATAGGCATAACATATTAGAGTATAAGGAAAAAAATCGCCAAAGTTCAAGGGCAGACTTGTGACGGAATATTTTCACTACAATTTTTACGAAAAATTGGTCTTTTATGGTGGAAACCAACTTTATAAGCCGAACATCATACCTAGGGAAAATAAGATTGGGAAAAGTACATTGATGGTCCCTTATTTGCTGATAATTTCATGAAAAAGATTATCCCATAAAAAATGTTCGTATGAGAATGGAATTTATAAAAATGTACTAAACAAATAATTCATAGAAATTTATACTAAAATCCTATAACCATCATAACATAAAGGAGGAACTTTTGAGAAAGAAGGCGTGATATCAAACCATAAACTTCCCCTAGGGAAAAAAAGGTTGGGACAAGTACATTGATGGTCTCTTGTTTCTGGATGGCATAGAAAAAAGATTTAGAACCAGGAAAAAAATTCTATAAAAATAATAAACGAAAAATTGAAAAGTTCAAAAAATGTCAACAAAAATAAAAAACAATCGAAAAAATTCTGTAAAGAAAAATAATAAAATTTCAAAAAAATTCATAAATATTGAAGACATTGAAAAATGTACTATCCAAGTCTTATGTAGTATAAAAATGTATGATATCAATTGGAGGCCAAGTTTTTATTGATAATTTGGAATATTTATCCAACAAATTGAAAACTTTAATGAAATTCATGATAATTATTTTCACGAAAAAAGTTAATGAAAAAAAAGTCATAACGGAAGTTACGTGCAGTACTTAAATGTATTATATCAATTCGAGGTCAAGTATTTATCAGTTATTCGAAATATAATCTCCGGCGACAAATGAGCGTTGAGAATCCTTGTCGGGCTCACAACGTTTTATCAAAATTACTAAAAAATTAATGGAAATAAGATGATTAAAAATTCACATGAAAGTCATTCGTTACTTCAACAAGGTACACACTTTACAGAATCGATTCCCCTCCGACTTTCAGGATCCCCTGGTATTATTCACAACATTCAACTTCGATTGGATCGGTACAAATTATGTTCAAATACGTCTTAAACGTACTTGTCCGGCCCATCACTTTTTATTCAAATTGCTCATTCGAAAACAAATCAGGGCTGTTCTATAATGACAAATATAATAAAATGGATAGAAATAAAAATAATATCTCCAAGTAATTTGAACTTGATTGTTCGCAAGTTCGTATAGCAATATCCACTTCTCATTTTCTTCAGTGAACACATACCATTCGGTAAGAACCAATGGAAATGAGAAATAATCAGGCCCATTACTAGAAATTTTCGAACCTACTCAGCCATGCAATGTTTTTTTTCTATAGTCACGTACACATTTTGAAAAATATCACTAGTCGAGTACGACACGTGGATTCCTGGAATTTGGAGAAAAATGATTTTGTTGTGAATTATGACTCCATATAATATAAATAGATTAATCAACTTCATCTTTCATTTTCGTTTCATTTTGACAAGAGCGATTCGAAGGAAAATTATTTTCTCGGGTATTACTGTTTCTTAATATTAACACATGCATTAACTTGTTTTCGAATGAGCAATTTGAATAAAAAGTGATGGACCGGACAAGTACGTTTAAGACGTATTTGAACATAATTTGTACCGATCCAATCGAAGTTGAATGTTGTGAATAATACCTGGGGATCCTGAAAGTCGGAGGGGAATCGATTCTGTAAAGTGTGTACCTTGTTGAAGTAACGAATGACTTTCATGTGAATTTTCAATGATTTTATTTCAATTAATTTTTTAGTAATTTTGATAAAACGTTGTGAGCCCGACAAGGATTCTCAACGCTCATTTGTCGCCGGAGATTATATTTCGAATAACTGATGAAATTTCAGAGTTCGCAGGTATCTGCTGTGGTTCAATGTATCTGGGCAATGAGCTTCGAAGACAGCAATTTCAAATCTATCCATAAATGAGCAACTGAAGACTTTTATAATCAATTTTTTACTTCGTATAGATGTTACAGTTAGAGTCAAAATGTAAAATGAATGGCACAGTATTTAAATTGTATAGTTTGCATATTTTGGCAGTATTTTAATGATCCGAATTTACAGCATTATATAATGAAAAGTTGTCAAAAGTCATGATGTTACATTAAAATGACATAGCGCACATTGCATTCAGCAATTCTGTAAGTTTCTGGGGATGTTGGTAGGCATCATATTTGATCGCATCCAAAACTGAGCAACAGTAGACTTATCGGAATGAATTTATTTTATAATAATTCCATATTTGTAGTTTGCAAAGTGGAAATACTCAACATACATGTCATTCCATAAGTTTTGTTATCAAAATTTGTGTTTGCATTCCTAAGATACGACTTTTCATATCATTAGCAAAAAAAGCATCCAAAGGCTTTCTGGCAAAGTTTCCATATTTATCACTCGACAGACCTAATGGGAAAAGAATAACTACACACTATACCAAGACCAGATTTTTTTTTGTAAATCTGATTTACAAAATTCAAGATCATGGTTAGAAACCTCTCGAATCATATTACCACAATCATCATGAAGGAGTAGAAAATCATAGAACTCATATTAAGGAAAGGATTAATAATATGAATCGATCCGCTGCAAACTGAGCGGGTGAAAACAAGGATCAGAGGGGGCAGAGCCAAACTGAATATCAAGCGAAATATGGGGATGTTTAATAATAATGACGACACAAGAAATAAATTAGAAAACATTTATTCAATTAAAGTTTCTAATATCATTCTAACAGTTGCGTGTATTTTTGTTCTATTTATTCGTATATATAACCTATGTACACATGATATATAACCACGCCACTGACAATATATTCGCACTGGATAATATTTCTCGTACTCTGGTTTAATTGAAGTGTTATTTCAGTTAACACTTATTTCCAATCGAACGAAATAATGAAATCTTGAAAAGTTTCGTTGACATATGCATCGCGCATTTTTTATATTCTTTTTCACACACATATCACAGACTACATTTACGCGGCCGCTTTGATACCGATTTAATATATCACAAATAACAAAATAAATAGTAATATTCACTTTTTTAGATGACGAAAATTATTTTTTTATTGATCCCGCACGCACTTCCTAATGTCGAAACTCTGTTCATACGATCAAAAACTGACACATGGTTTGTACATAAATATATGTATATCGCTCGAATTTATGACTGCTGTTACCAGCTGTGCTGCGCCGTGTGCTACGTTCTGAAGTTGACGTCAGATTTCCAATCATCAACAACTAATTTCAACAACCAATCACAACGTCTAAAAATGGATGTCGTCAGATCCAACGAATCAGAAACTCGAGAGCATCAAAGTGCCTTTGATGGTGTTTATAAATACAGACGCATAAATTCTTGAATGTGTTGGTAACTTTTGCATAATCTTGAGCCCGTGCAAAGTTTTTTCTCAGCAATTACAACACCGATCATGCTGATTTAGGGCGGAATCGAAAGAGAATTACTCAATTGGCTTAAACTTCAATTTTCAAGTTGCTAAATGGCTCCTGAGCTTGGTAATTCAATAAAATCACATGCCAATTTTACCCCCACCACGGCGAATCGTTTTATTCAGAGAAAGTATAGTCTCGGCGAGAGTCTCGGGCCAGCAGACGACAGGGCTGTCATAATGTACTTGTCCCGAGACTCTACCGAGTCTCTTGATATCAAACCATAAACTTCCCCTAGGGAAAAAAAGGTTGGGACAAGTACATTGATGGTCCCTCGTTTGCTGATAATTCCACCCATAAAAAAAAACTTCAAACAAAATTTTTTTTAATTATAAAAAAAATGATTTCATAAAAAATACAGAACAATTCGAAAAAAATTTCACAGATCTTGAAAAAACGTTATATTAAAACAAAAAACTAATCTGTATCTATTTTTTAAAGTCTCAAAAGAATCAAATAACAAGTAAAAAATAAAAAACCGAAAAATCGCGCTTGAAATAATTTTGGAAACCGATGCCTCATTCTTCTTATTTTATTCGAACGGCTAATTCAAAAAAAAACTTCCATCTAATTAACGTGCAGCATTAAAATTTATTATATCAATTGAAAAAAGTTACCATTTGAGTTACGTGCAGCATTAAAATTTATGATATCAATCGAAGGACAAGTAATTCATGAGTAACTCCAAATTTCAACATTATGGAATTGTTATTAGAAGCTTTTAAATCCAAACAAATCACATCCAAGCTAGCCATTTCTTACTCTATGGTGGCAGAGACTTATCAGAAAATCGATTCTCTTCAGACTTTCAGGAGCTTCTGATATTATTCACAATATTCGACGTCGATGGATCGATACAAATTATGTTTAAATATGAGTTAAAAGTACTTGTCCGGCCCATCACTATCCAGCCCGTGCAAAGTTTTGGTAAATATTTAGTATCGCGGCACCACCTATAACTGGGTTGTAAATTTTTTTACAGGTATGTTATGACTAAAAAACATTATTACTACACGTATCATCATGGCGCATGACCTTGGATCAAAGAAAAAAAAAATTCGGAATGGATTTTTTAAAAAATATCTTTTATTTTTTTTTGTATATACTGGACTTTTTTCATATATACTGGTTGTTTTGAGGACAAATGGTGGTTTTGAGGACGGTCCTCAAAACAACCATTCACTAGTAACATGGATGGCAAACGTTGCGCTCCTTGTCTGGGCTACTCCGGGGATTTTGACCTAAGAATTCCGTCTCCACGGCGCGAAGCGAAGCCGAGGAGACCCACCGATTTACTTCGCAAGAATTTTCTATTTTCTTTGTTCAAATTCAAAAAATTATTGAAAAGTAAATGGGTGGGTCTCCCCGGAATTTTTAGGTGCGAATTATAAACATTTGAAAGAAGAGAATCTGCGTTCGGTCCAAGAGGTATTGATGATATCAAAATATAAATAAAAGAACCATATGAAAAGTCAGACCACGCTGGGCGGTCATCATTTCGTTCCTGGAGACTCACATAAAAGTATCAAATCGTTTGTATTTTTTTTTTTTTTACCTAGGAGTTGCGGAAATCTTTTTTACGGATTCCGTGTAGTCTTACGAACTACATGGGTATGTGGGACTCCCAAAAAAACCGGCCTACCCACTAAAACCGCCACCTCCTTGTTGTCCTTCCCCCCAGCCAGGGACTATGTTGATATTACTTCTGACTAAGCGCCACCATTCTGGTTCGTGCAGTATCACCTCGACGATGTTATCGGGGGAGATGCTGCCAACCGTTGTCTCCAGTTCTCGTCTGAGTCCTGTCCAGCGGACACATACGAAAAACGTGTGTTCCGCGTCGTCTCGTTCGTGTCCACAGTACTTACAGTCGGATGTCCGTACTCTGTTCATTCTGTGGAGGTACAGTCGGAAGTAACCATGACCCGTCAGGAGCTGGGTAACGTAAAAATTTACGTCACCAAACTTCCTTCCGAGCCACGGCCTCAGGTCCCGTATAAGTCGTCTCGTCCAGTTACCATCGTGTCCGTTTGTCCACCGTCCTTGCCATTCGTCGATCGTCCTTTCGCGCTCGGCTACTGCCGCGTTCTTCCATCCTATGTCTGCGCTGCTCCCGTAGATCCTCTCGCGCTCAAAGGCACGGAGGTCCACGGGAATTACGCCCGCCACCAACAGAACACCTTGTGCAGAGACTGTTCGGTAGGAGCAAGTGATTCGCAGCGCTCTCTGTCTCTGTACCATAGTCATCGTCTTACAGTACTTCTTCGTCTTCAGGGAGTCTGCCCATATTTCCGCGCCGTATAGGAGGATCGAGTGGGCTGTTGCCATAAGGAGTCGCCGTTTCCCCGGTCTCGGTCCCGTCGTGTTTGCCATCAGGCAGCTCAAGGATGCTATCTTCTCTGCCGGCCTCTGGGCCGTCTTCTGTATGTGAGGCCAGAAGGTCATCTTCGTATCGTGGATTATCCCAAGGTACTTGACTTCCCCCTTGGTCTCCGTCTCGTACGTCCCCACCCTCATGGGAAGTATGGTCTGTATGCGTCTTCTCGTAAGAAACGTCAGTTCCGTCTTTTCTGTTGCGAGTTGCAGTCCGTGGTCTGTCATCCAACGTCCAACTCGTCTCATGGCCTGGTTCAACGTGAGCTGCGCCAGCTCAGGAGATCGCTCTGTGATCACCGCCGCTACGTCATCAGCGTAGGCGACAAGGGTCACTCCGAGCGGTATCCCAAGCCGAAGCAGGTTGTCGTATAAACCATTCCAGAAGTCAGGTCCCAGTATCGACCCCTGAGCAACCCCAGCGGCGACCTGTCTTGTTACCTGTCCTTCGATCATCTCGTACGTTATTCGTCTGTTTTTCAGGTAATCCTCCACAACCCGAGCCAAGTATGATGGGATCCCGAAGTTGCTTTTCAGCACCTCCAAGATATCCACCCACCTGGCCGAGTTGAAAGCATTCCTGATGTCCAGCGTCGCCAGCAGCACGACAGGTTGGGCTGCGTGGCAGTGTCTGTCCAGTTCCAGGAAAGAGTCAACCACTTTTTCGATTGCTCCAATCGTCGATCGACCCCCACTGAAACCGAACTGCAGGTCGGAGAGACCCCCTTCGGCCTGCATCCTGTCCGTCAGTCTCGGTCTCAGTAATTGTTCGTAGAGTTTAGTAATTGTTCGTAGAGTTTCCCTGTCGTATCAAGTAAACTCAACGGTCGGTAGGCCGAGGGCGTGTTAGGGTCGCCCTTAACTTTCGGGATAAGGACGAGCCTCGCCTCTTTCAAACCGATCGCTGAACGTTCCTGTCGTCAAGCACGTGTTGTACAGGTCGAGAAGTATCTCCGGCCGTAGGCGAACCACGAGCCGGAGGATCTCGGCCGGTACTCCGTCTGGTCCCGGCTCCTTACCAGCCTTCATTGGCTTCGTTGCTCTGGCGAGCTCCTCAGCGACAACGACGGGGGCCGCCGGTACGTCAGCGTCGTCCGTCACGTTCGTTCGTATCGGGTGCGTCGGAAACAATCCGTCAACAATCTGTCCTGCTGTTTCGGCATCTTTGAGTTCTGGTGGAACTCGGGCCCCTAGTTTGCCGGTCACAATCTTGTAACCAGTTCCCCAGGGGTCCTCGTTCACCTCCTCGCAGAGCTTCCTCCAGCATCGCGTCTTGCTGTCCCGTATTGGTTTCGTCAGCGTCTTCCGTACTGTTTTGTATATGGCCTGGAGGTTTTCTCTTTCGGGTCGGCCCCCAGCCCTCGTCACTCGTCGCCGATTTGCCAGGCAAACCCTGCGCAATTCGGCGATCTCGTCCGTCCACCAGTATTGTGGTCGTCTTTTCTGTGTCTGTCGTCGCTTCGGCATTGTGCTCGGCAAGCCGTCTATTAGTTTGGCCGTCTCGTCTGTCAGTCTCTCCGCCCTTTGCCGGCCAGTCAGCTCGGGGGGAATTTTCATCATCGGAGCTGGTGCTGCCATCAACTCCTCAGAAAATTTTCGTCCGTCGAGTTTGTCGAGGTTCCACCGCGGGGGTCGGTGGGAGCTAGTTCGTCTCGTTTCTGTCCGTCCTGCCACTTCGAAGGTGATGTACTGGTGATCGCTGGCTGTATAGTCCTCGATCACCCGCCACCCCCTCAGCCGTGACAGGATTCCGTCCGACGTCAGCGTCATGTCCGGGATGGAGTCTCCGAACCCTGGTCGTCTGTACGTCGGCGTGTTTCCCGTGTTTACCACTACCAGATCCAGCCTTGCGGCCATCTCTAGCAGCAGTCGTCCGCGTCTGTTCGATTCCATCATTCCCCACTCGATCGCCCTCACGTTGAAGTCCCCCGCAATGACGACGTCCCCGGGCAGGTCCCTGATTCCGTCTTCTAGTAGTGCCACCTTCCTCACGAACTCCGCCGCGGTGCAGTTGGGTGTCCAGTAGACGCTGACGTAAGTGACAGCACCCACCCTGGCCCAGACGAAATCGTACCCTACTCCACGGTCGGAGACTCGCGATTGGGTGGC